>NW_026605520.1:0-44720 GCF_945859685.1 Eupeodes corollae
CCAAAATCGATCAAGACTTCAAAATAGATACTTGACATGTACTAGAAAAAGATACTCCTAATCAAGATCTATCATTATAGATATAGATGAGTCATTTTGGAGCATCCTGAAGGATTTTTGATGTTCTAGACGAAAATCAAATCACACCCAAAACCATCACCTGATCGTTCCCAACCCCCAAAATCGATCAAGACTTCAAAATAGATACTTGACATGTACTAGAAAAAGATACTCCTAATCAAGATCTATCATTATAGATATAGATGAGTCATTTTGGAGCATCCTGAAGGATTTTTGATGTTCTAGACGAAAATCAAATCACACCCAAAACCATCACCTGATCCTTCCCAACCCCCAAAATCGATCAAGACTTCAAAATAGATACTTGACATGTACTAGAAAAAGATACTCCTAATCAAGATCTATCATTATAGATATAGATGAGTCATTTTGGAGCATCCTGAAGGATTTTTGATGTTCTAGACGAAAATCAAATCACACCCAAAACCATCACCTGATCCTTCCCAACCCCCAAAATCGATCAAGACTTCAAAATAGATACTTGACATGTACTAGAAAAAGATACTCCTAATCAAGATCTATCATTATAGATATAGATGAGTCATTTTGGAGCATCCTGAAGGATTTTTGATGTTCTAGACGAAAATCAAATCACACCCAAAACCATCACCTGATCCTTCCCAACCCCCAAAATCGATCAAGACTTCAAAATAGATACTTGACATGTACTAGAAAAAGATACTCCTAATCAAGATCTATCATTATAGATATAGATGAGTCATTTTGGAGCATCCTGAAGGATTTTTGATGTTCTAGACGAAAATCAAATCACACCCAAAACCATCACCTGATCCTTCCCAACCCCCAAAATCGATCAAGACTTCAAAATAGATACTTGACATGTGCTAGAAAAAGATACTCCTAATCAAGATCTATCATTATAGATATAGATAAGTCATTTTGGAGCATCCTGAAGGATTTTTGATGTTCTAGACGAAAATCAAATCACACCCAAAACCATCACCTGATCCTTCCCAACCCCCAAAATCGATCAAGACTTCAAAATAGATACTTGACATGTACTAGAAAAATATACTCCTAATCAAGATCTATCATTATAGATATAGATGAGTCATTTTGGAGCATCCTGAAGGATTTTTGATGTTCTAGACGAAAATCAAATCACACCCAAAACCATCACCTGATCCTTCCCAACCCCCAAAATCGATCAAGACTTCAAAATAGATACTTGACATGTACTAGAAAAAGATACTCCTAATCAAGATCTATCATTATAGATATAGATGAGTCATTTTGGAGCATCCTGAAGGATTTTTGATGTTCTAGACGAAAATCAAATCACACCCAAAACCATCACCTGATCCTTCTCAACCCCCAAAATCGATCAAGACTTCAAAATAGATACTTGACATGTACTAGAAAAAGATACTCCTAATCAAGATCTATCATTATAGATATAGATGAGTCATTTTGGAGCATCCTGAAGGATTTTTTGATATTCTAGACGAAAATCAAATCACACCCAAAACCATCACCTGATCCTTCCCAACCCCCAAAATCGATCAAGACTTCAAAATAGATACTTGACATGTACTAGAAAAAGATACTCCTAATCAAGATCTATCATTATAGACATAGATGAGTCATTTTGGAGCATCCTGAAGGATTTTTGATGTTCTAGACGAAAATCAAATCACACCCAAAACCATCACCTGATCCTTCCCAACCCCAAAATCGATCAAGACTTCAAAATAGATACTTGACATGTACTAGAAAAAGATACTCCTAATCAAGATCTATCATTATAGATATAGATGAGTCATTTTGGAGCATCCTGAAGGATTTTTTGATGTTCTAGACGAAAATCAAATCACACCCAAAACCATCACCTGATCCTTCCCAACCCCCAAAATCGATCAAGACTTCAAAATAGATACTTGACATGTACTAGAAAAAGATACTCCTAATTAAGATCTATCATTATAGATATAGATGAGTCATTTTGGAGCATCCTGAAGGATTTTTGATGTTCTAGACGAAAATCAAATCACACCCAAAACCATCACCTGATCCTTCCCAACCCCCAAAATCGATCAAGACTTCAAAATAGATACTTGACATGTACTAGAAAAAGATACTCCTAATCAAGATCTATCATTATAGATATAGATGAGTCATTTTGGAGCATCCTGAAGGATTTTTGATGTTCTAGACGAAAATCAAATCACACCCAAAACCATCACCTGATCCTTCCCAACCCCCCAAAATCGATCAAGACTTCAAAATAGATACTTGACATGTACTAGAAAAAGATACTCCTAATCAAGATCTATCATTATAGATATAGATGAGTCATTTTGGAGCATCCTGAAGGATTTTTGATGTTCTAGACGAAAATCAAATCACACCCAAAACCATCACCTGATCATCCCCAACCCCCAAAATCGATCAAGACTTCAAAATAGATACTTGACATGTACTAGAAAAAGATACTCCTAATCAAGATCTATCATTATAGATATAGATGAGTCATTTTGGAGCATCCTGAAGAATTTTTGATGTTCTACACGAAAATCAAATCACACCCAAAACCATCACCTGATCCTTCCCAACCCCCAAAATCGATCAAGACTTCAAAATAGATACTTGACATGTACTAGAAAAAGATACTCCTAATCAAGATCTATCATTATAGATATAGATGAGTCATTTTGGAGCATCCTGAAGGATTTTTGATGTTCTAGACGAAAATCAAATCACACCCAAAACCATCACCTGATCCTTAACAACCCCCAAAATCGATCAAGACTTCAAAATAGATACTTGACATGTACTAGAAAAAAGATACTCCTAATCAAGATCTATCATTATAGATATAGATGAGTCATTTTGGAGCATCCTGAAGGATTTTTGATGTTCTAGACGAAAATCAAATCACACCCAAAACCATCACCTGATCCTTCCCAACCCCCCAAAATCGATCAAGACTTCAAAATAGATACTTGACATGTACTAGAAAAAGATACTCCTAATCAAGATCTATCATTATAGATATAGATGAGTCATTTTGGAGCATCCTGAAGGATTTTTGATGTTCTAGACGAAAATCAAATCACACCCAAAACCATCACCTGATCCTTCCCAACCCCCAAAATCGATCAGACTTCAAAATAGATACTTGACATGTACTAGAAAAAGATACTCCTAATTAAGATCTATCATTATAGATATAGATGAGTCATTTTGGAGCATCCTGAAGGATTTTTGATGTTCTAGACGAAAATCAAATCACACCCAAAACCATCACCTGATCCTTCCCAACCCCCAAAATCGATCAAGACTTCAAAATAGATACTTGACATGTACTAGAAAAAGATACTCCTAATCAAGATCTATCATTATAGATATAGATGAGTCATTTTTGGAGCATCCTGAAGGATTTTTGATGTTCTAGACGAAAATCAAATCACACCCAAAACCATCACCTGATCCTTCCCAACCCCCCAAAATCGATCAAGACTTCAAAATAGATACTTGACATGTACTAGAAAAAGATACTCCTAATCAAGATCTATCATTATAGATATAGATGAGTCATTTTGGAGCATCCTGAAGGATTTTTGATGTTCTAGACGAAAATCAAATCACACCCAAAACCATCACCTGATCATCCCCAACCCCCAAAATCGATCAAGACTTCAAAATAGATACTTGACATGTACTAGAAAAAGATACTCCTAATCAAGATCTATCATTATAGATATAGATGAGTCATTTTGGAGCATCCTGAAGAATTTTTGATGTTCTACACGAAAATCAAATCACACCCAAAACCATCACCTGATCCTTCCCAACCCCCAAAATCGATCAAGACTTCAAAATAGATACTTGACATGTACTAGAAAAAGATACTCCTAATCAAGATCTATCATTATAGATATAGATGAGTCATTTTGGAGCATCCTGAAGGATTTTTGATGTTCTAGACGAAAATCAAATCACACCCAAAAACCATCACCTGATCCTTAACCAACCCCCAAAATCGATCAAGACTTCAAAATAGATACTTGACATGTACTAGAAAAAGATACTCCTAATCAAGATCTATCATTATAGATATAGATGAGTCATTTTGGAGCATCCTGAAGGATTTTTTGATGTTCTAGACGAAAATCAAATCACACCCAAAACCATCACCTGATCCTTCCCAACCCCCAAAATCGATCAAGACTTCAAAATAGATACTTGACATGTACTAGAAAAAGATACTCCTAATCAAGATCTATCATTATAGATATAGATGAGTCATTTTGGAGCATCCTGAAGGATTTTTGATGTTCTAGACGAAAATCAAATCACACCCAAAACCATCACCTGATCATCCCCAACCCCCAAAATCGATCAAGACTTCAAAATAGATACTTGACATGTACTAGAAAAAGATACTCCTAATCAAGATCTATCATTATAGATATAGATGAGTCATTTTGGAGCATCCTGAAGAATTTTTGATGTTCTACACGAAAATCAAATCACACCCAAAACCATCACCTGATCCTTCCCAACCCCCAAAATCGATCAAGACTTCAAAATAGATACTTGACATGTACTAGAAAAAGATACTCCTAATCAAGATCTATCATTATAGATATAGATGAGTCATTTTGGAGCATCCTGAAGGATTTTTGATGTTCTAGACGAAAATCAAATCACACCCAAAACCATCACCTGATCCTTAACAACCCCCAAAATCGATCAAGACTTCAAAATAGATACTTGACATGTACTAGAAAAAGATACTCCTAATCAAGATCTATCATTATAGATATAGATGAGTCATTTTGGAGCATCCTGAAGGATTTTTGATGTTCTAGACGAAAATCAAATCACACCCAAAACCATCACCTGATCCTTCCCAACCCCCAAAATCGATCAAGACTTCAAAATAGATACTTGACATGTACTAGAAAAAGATACTCCTAATCAAGATCTATCATTATAGATATAGATGAGTCATTTTGGAGCATCCTGAAGGATTTTTGATGTTCTAGACGAAAATCAAATCACACCCAAAACCATCACCTGATCCTTCCCAACCCCCAAAATCGATCAAGACTTCAAAATAGATACTTGACATGTGCTAGAAAAAGATACTCCTAATCAAGATCTATCATTATAGATATAGATGAGTCATTTTGGAGCATCCTGAAGGATTTTTGATGTTCTAGACGAAAATCAAATCACACCCAAAACCATCACCTGATCCTTCCCAATCCCCAAAATCGGTCAAGACTTCAAAATAGATACTTGACATGTACTAGAAAAAGATACTCCTAATCAAGATCTATCATTATAGATATAGATAAGTCATTTTGGGAGCATCCTGAAGGATTTTTGATGTTCTAGACGAAAATCAAATCACACCCAAAACCATCACCTGATCCTTCCCAACCCCCAAAATCGATCAAGACTTCAAAATAGATACTTGACATGTACTAGAAAAAGATACTCCTAATCAAGATCTATCATTATAGATATAGATGAGTCATTTTGGAGCATCCTGAAGGATTTTTGATGTTCTAGACGAAAATCAAAGCACACCCAAAACCATCACCTGATCCCTTCCCAACCCCCAAAATCGATCAAGACTTCAAAATAGATACTTGACATGTACTAGAAAAAGATACTCCTAATCAAGATCTATCATTATAGATATATATGAGTCATTTTTGGAAGCATCCTGAAGGATTTTTGATGTTCTAGACGAAAATCAAATCACACCCAAAACCATCACCTGATCCTTCCCAACCCCCAAAATCGATCAAGACTTCAAAATAGATACTTGACATGTACTAGAAAAAGATAACTCCTAATCAAGATCTATCATTATAGATATAGATGAGTCATTTTGGAGCATCCTGAAGGATTTTTGATGTTCTAGACGAAAATCAAATCACACCCAAAACCATCACCTGATCCTTCCAACCCCCAAAATCGATCAAGACTTCAAAATAGATACTTGACATGTACTAGAAAAAGATACTCCTAATCAAGATCTATCATTATAGATATAGATGAGTCATTTTGGAGCATCCTGAAGGATTTTTTGATGTTCTAGACGAAAATCAAATCACACCCAAAACCATCACCTGATCCTTCCCAACCCCCAAAATCGATCAAGACTTCAAAATAGATACTTGACATGTACTAGAAAAAGATACTCTCAATCAAGATCTATCATTATAGATATAGATGAGTCATTTTGGAGCATCCTGAAGGATTTTTGATGTTCTAGACGAAAATCAAATCACACCCAAAACCATCACCTGATCCTTCCCAACCCCCCAAAATCGATCAAGACTTCAAAATAGATACTTGACATGTACTAGAAAAAGATACTCCTAATCAAGATCTATCATTATAGATATAGATGAGTCATTTTGGAGCATCCTGAAGGATTTTTGATGTTCTAGACGAAAATCAAATCACACCCAAAACCATCACCTGATCCTTCCCAACCCCCAAAATCGATCAAGACTTCAAAATAGATACTTGACATGTACTAGAAAAAGATACTCCTAATCAAGATCTATCATTATAGATATAGATAAGTCATTTTGGAGCATCCTGAAGGATTTTTGATGTTCTAGACGAAAATCAAATCACACCCAAAACCATCACCTGATCCTTCCCAACCCCCAAAATCGATCAAGACTTCAAAATAGATACTTGACATGTACTAGAAAAAAGATACTCCTAATCAAGATCTATCATTATAGATTATAGATGAGTCATTTTGGAGCATCCTGAAGGATTTTTGATGTTCTAGACGAAAATCAAATCACACCCAAAACCATCACCTGATCCTTCCCAACCCCCAAAATCGATCAAGACTTCAAAATAGATACTTGACATGTACTAGAAAAAGATACTCCTAATCAAGATCTATCATTATAGATATAGATGAGTCATTTTGGAGCATCCTGAAGGATTTTTGATGTTCTAGACGAAAATCAAATCACACCCAAAACCATCACCTGATCCTTCCCAACCCCCAAAATCGATCAAGACTTCAAAATAGATACTTGACATGTACTAGAAAAAGATACTCCTAATCAAGATTTATCATTATAGATATAGATGAGTCATTTTGGAGCATCCTGAAGGATTTTGGATGTTCTAGACGAAAATCAAATCACACCCAAAACCATCACCTGATCCTTCCCAACCCCCAAAATCGATCAAGACTTCAAAATAGATACTTGACATGTAATAGAAAAAGATACTCCTAATCAAGATCTATCATTATAGATATAGATGAGTCATTTTGGAGCATCCTGAAGGATTTTTGATGTTCTAGACGAAAATCAAATCACACCCAAAACCATCACCTGATCCTTCCCAACCCCCAAAATCGATCAAGACTTCAAAATAGATACTTGACATGTACTAGAAAAAGATACTCCTAATCAAGATCTATCATTATAGATATAGATGAGTCATTTTGGAGCATCCTGAAGGATTTTTGATGTTCTAGACGAAAATCAAATCACACCCAATAACCATCACCTGATCCTTCCCAACCCCCAAAATCGATCAAGACTTCAAAAAAGATACTTGACATGTACTAGAAAAAGATACTCCTAATCAAGATCTATCATTATAGATATAGATGAGTCATTTTGGAGCATCCTGAAGGATTTTTGATGTTCTAGACGAAAATCAAATCACACCCAAAACCATCACCTGATCCTTCCCAACCCCCCAAAATCGATCAAGACTTCAAAATAGATACTTGACATGTACTAGAAAAAGATACTCCTAATCAAGATCTATCATTATAGATATAGATGAGTCATTTTGGAGCATCCTGAAGGATTTTTGATGTTCTAGACGAAAATCAAATCACACCCAAAACCATCACCTGATCCTTCCCAACCCCCAAAATCGATCAAGACTTCAAAATAGATACTTGACATGTACTAGAAAAAGATACTCCTAATCAAGATCTATCATTATAGATATAGATGAGTCATTTTGGAGCATCCCGAAGGATTTTTTGATGTTCTAGACGAAAATCAAATCACACCCAAAAACCATCACCTGATCCTTCCCAACCCCCAAAATCGATCAAGACTTCAAAATAGATACTTGACATGTACTAGAAAAAGATACTCCTAATCAAGATCTATCATTATAGATATAGATGAGTCATTTTTGGAGCATCCTGAAGGATTTTTGATGTTCTAGACGAAAATCAAATCACACCCAAAACCATCACCTGATCCTTCCCAACCCCCAAAATCGATCAAGACTTCAAAATAGATACTTGACATGTACTAGAAAAAGATACTCCTAATCAAGATCTATCATTTATAGATATAGATGAGTCATTTTGGAGCATCCTGAAGGATTTTTGATGTTCTAGACGAAAATCAAATCACACCCAAAACCATCACCTGATCCTTCCCAACCCCCAAAATCGATCAAGACTTCAAAATAGATACTTGACATGTACTAGAAAAAAGATACTCCTAATCAAGATCTATCATTATAGATATAGATGAGCCATTTTGGAGCATCCTGAAGGATTTTTTGATGTTCTAGACGAAAATCAAATCACACCCAAAACCATCACCTGATCCTTCCCAACCCCCAAAATCGATCAAGACTTCAAAATAGATACTTGACATGTACTAGAAAAAGATACTCCTAATCAAGATCTATCATTATAGATATAGATGAGTCACTTTGGAGCATCCTGAAGGATTTTTGATGTTCTAGACGAAAATCATATCACACCCAAAAACCATCACCTGATCCTTCCCAACCCCCAAAATCGATCAAGACTTCAAAATAGATACTTTACATGTACTAGAAAAAGATACTCCTAATCAAGATCTATCATTATAGATATAGATGAGTCATTTTGGAGCATCCTGAAGGATTTTTGATGTTCTAGACGAAAAATCAAATCACACCCAAAACCATCACCTGATCCTTCCCAACCCCCAAAATCGATCAAGACTTCAAAATAGATACTTGACATGTACTAGAAAAAGATACTCCTAATCAAGATCTATCATTATAGATATAGATGAGTCATTTTGGAGCATCCTGAAGGATTTTTGATGTTCTAGACGAAAATCAAATCACACCCAAAAACCATCACCTGATCCTTTCCCAACCCCCAAAATCGATCAAGACTTCAAAATAGATACTTGACATGTACTAGAAAAAGATACTCCTAATCAAGATCTATCATTATAGATATAGATGAGTCATTTTGGAGCATCCTGAAGGATTTTTGATGTTCTAGACGAAAATCAAATCACACCCAAAACCATCACCTGATCCTTCCCAACCCCCAAAATCGATCAAGACTTCAAAATAGATACTTGACATGTACTAGAAAAAGATACTCCTAATCAAGATCTATCATTATAGATATAGATGAGTCATTTTGGAGCATCCTGAAGGATTTTTGATGTTCTAGACGAAAATCAAATCACACCCAAAACCATTACCTGATCCTTCCCAACCCCCAAAATCGATCAAGACTTCAAAATAGATACTTGACATGTACTAGAAAAAGATACTCCTAATCAAGATCTATCATTATAGATATAGATGAGTCATTTTGGAGCATCCTAAAGGATTTTTGATGTTCTAGACGAAAATCAAATCACACCCAAAACCATCACCTGATCCTTCCCAACCCCCAAAATCGATCAAGACTTCAAAATAGATACTTGACATGTACTAGAAAAAGATACTCCTAATCAAGATCTATCATTATAGATATAGATGAGTCATTTTTGGAGCATCCTGAAGGATTTTTGATGTTCTAGACGAAAATCAAATCACACCCAAAACCATCACCTGATCCTTCCCAACCCCCAAAATCGATCAAGACTTCAAAATAGATACTTGACATGTACTAGAAAAAGATACTCCTAATCAAGATCTATCATTATAGATATAGATGAGTCATTTTGGAGCATCCTGAAGGATTTTTGATGTTCTAGACGAAAATCAAATCACACCCAAAACCATCACCTGATCCTTCCCAACCCCCAAAATCGATCAAGACTTCAAAATAGATACTTGACATGTACTAGAAAAAGATACTCCTAATCAAGATCTATCATTATAGATATAGATGAGTCATTTTGGAGCATCCTGAAGGATTTTTGATGTTCTAGACAAAAAACAAATCACACCCAAAACCATCACCTGATCCTTCCCAACCCCCAAAATCGATCAAGACTTCAAAATAGATACTTGACATGTACTAGAAAAAGATACTCCTAATCAAGATCTATCATTATAGATATAGATGAGTCATTTTGGAGCATCCTGAAGGATTTTTGATGTTCTAGACGAAAATCAAATCACACCCAAAACCATCACCTGATCCTTCCCAACCCCCAAAATCGATCAAGACTTCAAAATAGATACTTGACATGTACTAGAAAAAGATACTCCTAATCAAGATCTATCATTATAGATATAGATGAGTCATTTTGGAGCATCCTGAAGAATTTTTGATGTTCTAGACGAAAATCAAATCACACCCAAAACCATCACCTGATCCTTCCCAACCCCCAAAATCGATCAAGACTTCAAAATAGATACTTGACATGTACTAGAAAAAGATACTCCTAATCAAGATCTATCATTATAGATATAGATGAGTCATTTTGGAGCATCCTGAAGGATTTTTGATGTTCTAGACGAAAATCAAATCACACCCAAAACCATCACCTGATCCTTCCCAACCCCCAAAATCGATCAAGACTTCAAAATAGATACTTGACATGTACTAAAAAAAGATACTCCTAATCAAGATCTATCATTATAGATATAGATGAGTCATTTTGGAGCATCCTGAAGGATTTTTGATGTTCTAGACGAAAATCAAATCACACCCAAAACCATCACCTGATCCTTCCCAACCCCCAAAATCGATCAAGACTTCAAAATAGATACTTGACATGTACTAGAAAAAGATACTCCTAATCAAGATCTATCATTATAGATATAGATGAGTCATTTTGGAGCATCCTGAAGGATTTTTGATGTTCTAGACGAAAATCAAATCACACCCAAAACCATCACCTGATCCTTCCCAACCCCCAAAATCGATCAAGACTTCAAAATAGATACTTGACCTGTACTAGAAAAAGATACTCCTAATCAAGATCTATCATTATAGATATAGATGAGTCATTTTGGAGCATCCTGAAGGATTTTTGATATTCTAGACGAAAATCAAATCACACCCAAAACCATCACCTGATCCTTCCCAACCCCCAAAATCGATCAAGACTTCAAAAAAGATACTTGACATGTACTAGAAAAAGATACTCCTAATCAAGATCTATCATTATAGATATAGATGAGTCATTTTGGAGCATCCTGAAGGATTTTTGATGTTCTAGACGAAAATCAAATCACACCCAAAACCATCACCTGATCCTTCCCAACCCCCAAAATCGATCAAGACTTCAAAATAGATACTTGACATGTACTAGAAAAAGATACTCCTAATCAAGATCTATCATTATAGATATAGATGAGTCATTTTGGAGCATCCTGAAGGATTTTTGATGTTCTAGACGAAAATCAAATCACACCCAAAACCATCACCTGATCCTTCCCAACCCCAAAATCGATCAAGACTTCAAAATAGATACTTGACATGTACTAGAAAAAGATACTCCTAATCAAGATCTATCATTATAGATATAGATGAGTCATTTTGGAGCATCCTGAAGGATTTTTGATGTTCTAGACGAAAATCAAATCACACCCAAAACCATCACCTGATCCTTCCCAACCCCCAAAATCGATCAAGACTTCAAAATAGATACTTGACATGTACTAGAAAAAGATACTCCTAATCAAGATCTATCATTATAGATATAGATGAGTCATTTTGGAGCATCCTGAAGGATTTTTGATGTTCTAGACGAAAATCAAATCACACCCAAAACCATCACCTGATCCTTCCCAACCCCCAAAATCGATCAAGACTTCAAAATAGATACTTGACATGTACTAGAAAAAGATACTCCTAATCAAGATCTATCATTATAGATATAGATGAGTCATTTTGGAGCATCCTGAAGGATTTTTGATGTTCTAGACGAAAATCAAATCACACCCAAAACCATCACCTGATCCTTCCCAACCCCCAAAATCGATCAAGACTTCAAAATAGATACTTGACATGTACTAGAAAAAGATACTCCTAATCAAGATCTATCATTATAGATATAGATGAGTCATTTTGGAGCATCCTGAAGGATTTTTGATGTTCTAGACGAAAATCAAATCACACCCAAAACCATCACCTGATCCTTCCCAACCCCCAAAATCGATCAAGACTTCAAAATAGATACTTGACATGTACTAGAAAAAGATACTCCTAATCAAGATCTATCATTATAGATATAGATGAGTCATTTTGGAGCATCCTGAAGGATTTTTATTGTTCTAGACGAAAATCAAATCACACCCAAAACCATCACCTGATCCTTCCCAACCCCCAAAATCGATCAAGACTTCAAAATAGATACTTGACATGTACTAGAAAAAGATACTCCTAATCAAGATCTATCATTATAGATATAGATGAGTCATTTTGGAGCATCCTGAAGGATTTTTGATGTTCTAGACGAAAATCAAATCACACCCAAAACCATCACCTGATCCTTCCCAACCCCCAAAATCGATCAAGACTTCAAAATAGATACTTGACATGTACTAGAAAAAGATACTCCTAATCAAGATCTATCATTATAGATATAGATGAGTCATTTTGGAGCATCCTGAAGGATTTTTGATGTTCTAGACGAAAATCAAATCACACCCAAAACCATCACCTGATCCTTCCCAACCCCCAAAATCGATCAAGACTTCAAAATAGATACTTGACATGTACTAGAAAAAGATACTCCTAATCAAGATCTATCATTATAGATATAGATGAGTCATTTTGGAGCATCCTGAAGGATTTTTGATGTTCTAGACGAAAATCAAATCACACCCAAAACCATCACCTGATCCTTCCCAACCCCCAAAATCGATCAAGACTTCAAAATAGATACTTGACATGTACTAGAAAAAGATACTCCTAATCAAGATCTATCATTATAGATATAGATGAGTCATTTTGGAGCATCCTGAAGGATTTTTGATGTTCTAGACGAAAATCAAATCACACCCAAAACCATCACCTGATCCTTCCCAACCCCCAAAATCGATCAAGACTTCAAAATAGACATGTACTAGAAAAAGATACTCCTAATCAAGATCTATCATTATAGATATAGATGAGTCATTTTGGAGCATCCTGAAGGATTTTTGATGTTCTAGACGAAAATCAAATCACACCCAAAACCATCACCTGATCCTTCCCAACCCCCAAATCGATCAAGACTTCAAAATAGATACTTGACATGTACTAGAAAAAGATACTCCTAATCAAGATCTATCATTATAGATATAGATGAGTCATTTTGGAGCATCCTGAAGGATTTTTGATGTTCTAGACGAAAATCAAATCACACCCAAAACCATCACCTGATCCTTCCCAACCCCCAAAATCGATCAAGACTTCAAAATAGATACTTGACATGTACTAGAAAAAGATACTCCTAATCAAGATCTATCATTGTAGATATAGATGAGTCATTTTGGAGCATCCTGAAGGATTTTTGATGTTCTAGACGAAAATCAAATCACACCCAAAACCATCACCTGATCCTTCCCAACCCCCAAAATCGATCAAGACTTCAAAATAGATACTTGACATGTACTAGAAAAAGATACTCCTAATCAAGATCTATCATTATAGATATAGATGAGTCATTTTGGAGCATCCTGAAGGATTTTTGATGTTCTAGACGAAAATCAAATCACACCCAAAACCATCACCTGATCCTTCCCAACCCCCAAAATCGATCAAGACTTCAAAATAGATACTTGACATGTACTAGAAAAAGATACTCCTAATCAAGATCTATCATTATAGATATAGATGAGTCATTTTGGAGCATCCTGAAGGATTTTTGATGTTCTAGACGAAAATCAAATCACACCCAAAACCATCACCTGATCCTTCCCAACCCCCAAAATCGATCAAGACTTCAAAATAGATACTTGACATGTACTAGAAAAAGATACTCCTAATCAAGATCTATCATTATAGATATAGATGAGTCATTTTGGAGCATCCTGAAGGATTTTTGATGTTCTAGACGAAAATCAAATCACACCCAAAACCATCACCTGATCCTTCCCAACCCCCAAAATCGATCAAGACTTCAAAATAGATACTTGACATGTACTAGAAAAAGATACTCCTAATCAAGATCTATCATTATAGATATAGATGAGTCATTTTGGAGCATCCTGAAGGATTTTTGATGTTCTAGACGAAAATCAAATCACACCCAAAACCATCACCTGATCCTTCCCAACCCCCAAAATCGATCAAGACTTCAAAATAGATACTTGACATGTACTAGAAAAAGATACTCCTAATCAAGATCTATCATTATAGATATAGATGAGTCATTTTGGAGCATCCTGAAGGATTTTTGATGTTCTAGACGAAAATCAAATCACACCCAAAACCATCACCTGATCCTTCCCAACCCCCAAAATCGATCAGGACTTCAAAATAGATACTTGACATGTACTAGAAAAAGATACTCCTAATCAAGATCTATCATTATAGATATAGATGAGTCATTTTGGAGCATCCTGAAGGATTTTTGATGTTCTAGACGAAAATCAAATCACACCCAAAACCATCACCTGATCCTTCCCAACCCCCAAAATCGATCAAGACTTCAAAATAGATACTTGACATGTACTAGAAAAAGATACTCCTAATCAAGATCTATCATTATAGATATAGATGAGTCATTTTGGAGCATCCTGAAGGATTTTTGATGTTCTAGACGAAAATCAAATCACACCCAAAACCATCACCTGATCCTTCCCAACCCCCAAAATCGATCAAGACTTCAAAATAGATACTTGACATGTACTAGAAAAAGATACTCCTAATCAAGATCTATCATTATAGATATAGATGAGTCATTTTGGAGCATCCTGAAGGATTTTTGATGTTCAAGACGAAAATCAAATCACACCCAAAACCATCACCTGATCCTTCCCAACCCCCAAAATCGATCAAGACTTCAAAATAGATACTTGACATGTACTAGAAAAAGATACTCCTAATCAAGATCTATCATTATAGATATAGATGAGTCATTTTGGAGCATCCTGAAGGATTTTTGATGTTCTAGACGAAAATCAAATCACACCCAAAACCATCACCTGATCCTTCCCAACCCCCAAAATCGATCAAGACTTCAAAATAGATACTTGACATGTACTAGAAAAAGATACTCCTAATCAAGATCTATCATTATAGATATAGATGAGTCATTTTGGAGCATCCTGAAGGATTTTTGATGTTCTAGACGAAAATCAAATCACACCCAAAACCATCACCTGATCCTTCCCAACCCCCAAAATCGATCAAGACTTCAAAATAGATACTTGACATGTACTAGAAAAAGATACTCCTAATCAAGATCTATCATTATAGATATAGATGAGTCATTTTGGAGCATCCTGAAGGATTTTTGATGTTCTAGACGAAAATCAAATCACACCCAAAACCATCACCTGATCCTTCCCAACCCCCAAAATCGATCAAGACTTCAAAATAGATACTTGACATGTACTAGAAAAAGATACTCCTAATCAAGATCTATCATTATAGATATAGATGAGTCATTTTGGAGCATCCTGAAGGATTTTTGATGTTCTAGACGAAAATCAAATCACACCCAAAACCATCACCTGATCCTTCCCAACCCCCAAAATCGATCAAGACTTCAAAATAGATACTTGACATGTACTAGAAAAAGATACTCCTAATCAAGATCTATCATTATAGATATAGATGAGTCATTTTGGAGCATCCTGAAGGATTTTTGATGTTCTAGACGAAAATCAAATCACACCGAAAACCATCACCTGATCCTTCCCAACCCCCAAAATCGATCAAGACTTCAAAACAGATACTTGACATGTACTAGAAAAAGATACTCCTAATCAAGATCTATCATTATAGATATAGATGAGTCATTTTGGAGCATCCTGAAGGATTTTTGATGTTCTAGACGAAAATCAAATCACACCCAAA
Organism: Eupeodes corollae; assembly: GCF_945859685.1. NCBI lineage: Eukaryota > Metazoa > Arthropoda > Insecta > Diptera > Syrphidae > Eupeodes > Eupeodes corollae. The sequence goes on from NW_026605520.1 coordinate 16,280, forward strand.
ACCATCACCTGATCCTTCCCAACCCCCAAAATCGATCAAGACTTCAAAATAGATACTTGACATGTACTAGAAAAAGATACTCCTAATCAAGATCTATCATTATAGATATAGATGAGTCATTTTGGAGCATCCTGAAGGATTTTTGATGTTCTAGACGAAAATCAAATCACACCCAAAACCATCACCTGATCCTTCCCAACCCCCAAAATCGATCAAGACTTCAAAATAGATACTTGACATGTACTAGAAAAAGATACTCCTAATCAAGATCTATCATTATAGATATAGATGAGTCATTTTGGAGCATCCTGAAGGATTTTTGATGTTCTAGACGAAAATCAAATCACACCCAAAACCATCACCTGATCCTTCCCAACCCCCAAAATCGATCAAGACTTCAAAATAGATACTTGACATGTACTAGAAAAAGATACTCCTAATCAAGATCTATCATTATAGATATAGATGAGTCATTTTGGAGCATCCTGAAGGATTTTTGATGTTCTAGACGAAAATCAAATCACACCGAAAACCATCACCTGATCCTTCCCAACCCCCAAAATCGATCAAGACTTCAAAACAGATACTTGACATGTACTAGAAAAAGATACTCCTAATCAAGATCTATCATTATAGATATAGAAGAGTCATTTTGGAGCATCCTGAAGGATTTTTGATGTTCTAGACGAAAATCAAATCACACCCAAAACCATCACCTGATCCTTCCCAACCCCCAAAATCGATCAAGACTTCAAAATAGATACTTGACATGTACTAGAAAAAGATACTCCTAATCAAGATCTATCATTATAGATATAGATGAGTCATTTTGGAGCATCCTGAAGGATTTTTGATGTTCTAGACGAAAATCAAATCACACCCAAAACCATCACCTGATCCTTCCCAACCCCCAAAATCGATCAAGACTTCAAAATAGATACTTGACATGTACATACTAGAAAAAGATACTCCTAATCAAGATCTATCATTATAGATATAGATGAGTCATTTTGGAGCATCCTGAAGGATTTTTGATGTTCTAGACGAAAATCAAATCACACCCAAAACCATCACCTGATCCTTCCCAACCCCCAAAATCGATCAAGACTTCAAAATAGATACTTGACATGTACTATAAAAAGATACTCCTAATCAAGATCTATCATTATAGATATAGATGAGTCATTTTGGAGCATCCTGAAGGATTTTTGATGTTCTAGACGAAAATCAAATCACACCCAAAACCATCACCTGATCCTTCCCAACCCCCAAAATCGATCAAGACTTCAAAATAGATACTTGACATGTACTAGAAAAAGATACTCCTAATCAAGATCTATCATTATAGATATAGATGAGTCATTTTGGAGCATCCTGAAGGATTTTTGATGTTCTAGACGAAAATCAAATCACACCCAAAACCATCACCTGATCCTTCCCAACCCCCAAAATCGATCAAGACTTCAAAATAGATACTTGACATGTACTAGAAAAAGATACTCCTAATCAAGATCTATCATTATAGATATAGATGAGTCATTTTGGAGCATCCTGAAGGATTTTTGATGTTCTAGACGAAAATCAAATCACACCCAAAACCATCACCTGATCCTTCCCAACCCCCAAAATCGATCAAGACTTCAAAATAGATACTTGACATGTACTAGAAAAAGATACTCCTAATCAAGATCTATCATTATAGATATATGTAGATGAGTCATTTTGGAGCATCCTGAAGGATTTTTGATGTTCTAGACGAAAATCAAATCACACCCAAAACCATCACCTGATCCTTCCCAACCCCCAAAATCGATCAAGACTTCAAAATAGATACTTGACATGTACTAGAAAAAGATACTCCTAATCAAGATCTATCATTATAGATATAGATGAGTCATTTTGGAGCATCCTGAAGGATTTTTGATGTTCTAGACGAAAATCAAATCACACCCAAAACCATCACCTGATCCTTCCCAACCCCCAAAATCGATCAAGACTTCAAAATAGATACTTGACATGTACTAGAAAAAGATACTCCTAATCAAGATCTATCATTATAGATATAGATGAGTCATTTTGGAGCATCCTGAAGGATTTTTGATGTTCTAGACGAAAATCAAATCACACCCAAAACCATCACCTGATCCTTCCCAACCCCCAAAATCGATCAAGACTTCAAAACAGATACTTGACATGTACTAGAAAAAGATACTCCTAATCAAGATCTATCATTATAGATATAGATGAGTCATTTTGGAGCATCCTGAAGGATTTTTGATGTTCTAGACGAAAATCAAATCACACCCAAAACCATCACCTGATCCTTCCCAACCCCCAAATTCGATCAAGACTTCAAAATAGATACTTGACATGTACTAGAAAAAGATACTCCTAATCAAGATCTATCATTATAGATATAGATGAGTCATTTTGGAGCATCCTGAAGGATTTTTGATGTTCTAGACGAAAATCAAATCACACCCAAAACCATCACCTGATCCTTCCCAACCCCCAAAATCGATCAAGACTTCAAAATAGATACTTGACATGTACTAGAAAAAGATACTCCTAATCAAGATCTATCATTATAGATATAGATGAGTCATTTTGGAGCATCCTGAAGGATTTTTGATGTTCTAGACGAAAATCAAATCACACCCAAAACCATCACCTGATCCTTCCCAACCCCCAAAATCGATCAAGACTTCAAAATAGATACTTGACATGTACTAGAAAAAGATACTCCTAATCAAGATCTATCATTATAGATATAGATGAGTCATTTTGGAGCATCCTGAAGGATTTTTGATGTTCTAGACGAAAATCAAATCACACCCAAAACCATCACCTGATCCTTCCCAACCCCCAAAATCGATCAAGACTTCAAAATAGATACTTGACATGTACTATAAAAAGATACTCCTAATCAAGATCTATCATTATAGATATAGATGAGTCATTTTGGAGCATCCTGAAGGATTTTTGATGTTCTAGACGAAAATCAAATCACACCCAAAACCATCACCTGATCCTTCCCAACCCCCAAAATCGATCAAGACTTCAAAACAGATACTTGACATGTACTAGAAAAAGATACTCCTAATCAAGATCTATCATTATAGATATAGATGAGTCATTTTGGAGCATCCTGAAGGATTTTTGATGTTCTAGACGAAAATCAAATCACACCCAAAACCATCACCTGATCCTTCCCAACCCCCAAAATCGATCAAGACTTCAAAATAGATACTTGACATGTACTAGAAAAAGATACTCCTAATCAAGATCTATCATTATAGATATAGATGAGTCATTTTGGAGCATCCTGAAGGATTTTTGATGTTCTAGACGAAAATCAAATCACACCCAAAACCATCACCTGATCCTTCCCAACCCCCAAAATCGATCAAGACTTCAAAATAGATACTTGACATGTACTAGAAAAAGATACTCCTAATCAAGATCTATCATTATAGATATAGATGAGTCATTTTGGAGCATCCTGAAGGATTTTTGATGTTCTAGACGAAAATCAAATCACACCCAAAACCATCACCTGATCCTTCCCAACCCCCAAAATCGATCAAGACTTCAAAATAGATACTTGACATGTACTAGAAAAAGATACTCCTAATCAAGATCTATCATTATAGATATAGATGAGTCATTTTGGAGCATCCTGAAGGATTTTTGATGTTCTAGACGAAAATCAAATCACACCCAAAACCATCACCTGATCCTTCCCAACCCCCAAAATCGATCAAGACTTCAAAACAGATACTTGACATGTACTAGAAAAAGATACTCCTAATCAAGATCTATCATTATAGATATAGATGAGTCATTTTGGAGCATCCTGAAGGATTTTTGATGTTCTAGACGAAAATCAAATCACACCCAAAACCATCACCTGATCCTTCCCAACCCCCAAAATCGATCAAGACTTCAAAATAGATACTTGACATGTACTAGAAAAAGATACTCCTAATCAAGATCTATCATTATAGATATAGATGAGTCATTTTGGAGCATCCTGAAGGATTTTTGATGTTCTAGACGAAAATCAAATCACACCCAAAACCATCACCTGATCCTTCCCAACCCCCAAAATCGATCAAGACTTCAAAACAGATACTTGACATGTACTAGAAAAAGATACTCCTAATCAAGATCTATCATTATAGATATAGATGAGTCATTTTGGAGCATCCTGAAGGATTTTTGATGTTCTAGACGAAAATCAAATCACACCCAAAACCATCACCTGATCCTTCCCAACCCCCAAAATCGATCAAGACTTCAAAATAGATACTTGACATGTACTAGAAAAAGATACTCCTAATCAAGATCTATCATTATAGATATAGATGAGTCATTTTGGAGCATCCTGAAGGATTTTTGATGTTCTAGACGAAAATCAAATCACACCCAAAACCATCACCTGATCCTTCCCAACCCCCAAAATCGATCAAGACTTCAAAATAGATACTTGACATGTACTATAAAAAGATACTCCTAATCAAGATCTATCATTATAGATATAGATGAGTCATTTTGGAGCATCCTGAAGGATTTTTGATGTTCTAGACGAAAATCAAATCACACCCAAAACCATCACCTGATCCTTCCCAACCCCCAAAATCGATCAAGACTTCAAAACAGATACTTGACATGTACTAGAAAAAGATACTCCTAATCAAGATCTATCATTATAGATATAGATGAGTCATTTTGGAGCATCCTGAAGGATTTTTGATGTTCTAGACGAAAATCAAATCACACCCAAAACCATCACCTGATCCTTCCCAACCCCCAAAATCGATCAAGACTTCAAAATAGATACTTGACATGTACTAGAAAAAGATACTCCTAATCAAGATCTATCATTATAGATATAGATGAGTCATTTTGGAGCATCCTGAAGGATTTTTGATGTTCTAGACGAAAATCAAATCACACCCAAAACCATCACCTGATCCTTCCCAACCCCCAAAATCGATCAAGACTTCAAAATAGATACTTGACATGTACTAGAAAAAGATACTCCTAATCAAGATCTATCATTATAGATATAGATGAGTCATTTTGGAGCATCCTGAAGGATTTTTGATGTTCTAGACGAAAATCAAATCACACCCAAAACCATCACCTGATCCTTCCCAACCCCCAAAATCGATCAAGACTTCAAAATAGATACTTGACATGTACTAGAAAAAGATACTCCTAATCAAGATCTATCATTATAGATATAGATGAGTCATTTTGGAGCATCCTGAAGGATTTTTGATGTTCTAGACGAAAATCAAATCACACCCAAAACCATCACCTGATCCTTCCCAACCCCCAAAATCGATCAAGACTTCAAAATAGATACTTGACATGTACTATAAAAAGATACTCCTAATCAAGATCTATCATTATAGATATAGATGAGTCATTTTGGAGCATCCTGAAGGATTTTTGATGTTCTAGACGAAAATCAAATCACACCCAAAACCATCACCTGATCCTTCCCAACCCCCAAAATCGATCAAGACTTCAAAATAGATACTTGACATGTACTAGAAAAAGATACTCCTAATCAAGATCTATCATTATAGATATAGATGAGTCATTTTGGAGCATCCTGAAGGATTTTTGATGTTCTAGACGAAAATCAAATCACACCCAAAACCATCACCTGATCCTTCCCAACCCCCAAAATCGATCAAGACTTCAAAATAGATACTTGACATGTACTAGAAAAAGATACTCCTAATCAAGATCTATCATTATAGATATAGATGAGTCATTTTGGAGCATCCTGAAGGATTTTTGATGTTCTAGACGAAAATCAAATCACACCCAAAACCATCACCTGATCCTTCCCAACCCCCAAAATCGATCAAGACTTCAAAATAGATACTTGACATGTACTAGAAAAAGATACTCCTAATCAAGATCTATCATTATAGATATAGATGAGTCATTTTGGAGCAATCCTGAAGGATTTTTGATGTTCTAGACGAAAATCAAATCACACCCAAAACCATCACCTGATCCTTCCCAACCCCCAAAATCGATCAAGACTTCAAAATAGATACTTGACATGTACTAGAAAAAGATACTCCTAATCAAGATCTATCATTATAGATATAGATGAGTCATTTTGGAGCATCCTGAAGGATTTTTGATGTTCTAGACGAAAATCAAATCACACCCAAAACCATCACCTGATCCTTCCCAACCCCCAAAATCGATCAAGACTTCAAAATAGATACTTGACATGTACTAGAAAAAGATACTCCTAATCAAGATCTATCATTATAGATATAGATGAGTCATTTTGGAGCATCCTGAAGGATTTTTGATGTTCTAGACGAAAATCAAATCACACCCAAAACCATCACCTGATCCTTCCCAACCCCCAAAATCGATCAAGACTTCAAAATAGATACTTGACATGTACTAGAAAAAGATACTCCTAATCAAGATCTATCATTATAGATATAGATGAGTCATTTTGGAGCATCCTGAAGGATTTTTGATGTTCTAGACGAAAATCAAATCACACCCAAAACCATCACCTGATCCTTCCCAACCCCCAAAATCGATCAAGACTTCAAAATAGATACTTGACATGTACTAGAAAAAGATACTCCTAATCAAGATCTATCATTATAGATATAGATGAGTCATTTTGGAGCATCCTGAAGGATTTTTGATGTTCTAGACGAAAATCAAATCACACCCAAAACCATCACCTGATCCTTCCCAACCCCCAAAATCGATCAAGACTTCAAAATAGATACTTGACATGTACTAGAAAAAGATACTCCTAATCAAGATCTATCATTATAGATATAGATGAGTCATTTTGGAGCATCCTGAAGGATTTTTGATGTTCTAGACGAAAATCAAATCACACCCAAAACCATCACCTGATCCTTCCCAACCCCCAAAATCGATCAAGACTTCAAACTAGATACTTGACATGTACTAGAAAAAGATACTCCTAATCAAGATCTATCATTATAGATATAGATGAGTCATTTTGGAGCATCCTGAAGGATTTTTGATGTTCTAGACGAAAATCAAATCACACCCAAAACCATCACCTGATCCTTCCCAACCCCCAAAATCGATCAAGACTTCAAAATAGATACTTGACATGTACTAGAAAAAGATACTCCTAATCAAGATCTATCATTATAGATATAGATGAGTCATTTTGGAGCATCCTGAAGGATTTTTGATGTTCTAGACGAAAATCAAATCACACCCAAAACCATCACCTGATCCTTCCCAACCCCCAAAATCGATCAAGACTTCAAAATAGATACTTGACATGTACTAGAAAAAGATACTCCTAATCAAGATCTATCATTATAGATATAGATGAGTCATTTTGGAGCATCCTGAAGGATTTTGGATGTTCTAGACGAAAATCAAATCACACCCAAAACCATCACCTGATCCTTCCCAACCCCCAAAATCGATCAAGACTTCAAACTAGATACTTGACATGTACTATAAAAAGATACTCCTAATCAAGATCTATCATTATAGATATAGATGAGTCATTTTGGAGCATCCTGAAGGATTTTTGATGTTCTAGACGAAAATCAAATCACACCCAAAACCATCACCTGATCCTTCCCAACCCCCAAAATCGATCAAGACTTCAAAATAGATACTTGACATGTACTAGAAAAAGATACTCCTAATCAAGATCTATCATTATAGATATAGATGAGTCATTTTGGAGCATCCTGAAGGATTTTTGATGTTCTAGACGAAAATCAAATCACACCCAAAACCATCACCTGATCCTTCCCAACCCCCAAAATCGATCAAGACTTCAAAATAGATACTTGACATGTACTAGAAAAAGATACTCCTAATCAAGATCTATCATTATAGATATAGATGAGTCATTTTGGAGCATCCTGAAGGATTTTTGATGTTCTAGACGAAAATCAAATCACACCCAAAACCATCACCTGATCCTTCCCAACCCCCAAAATCGATCAAGACTTCAAAATAGATACTTGACATGTACTAGAAAAAGATACTCCTAATCAAGATCTATCATTATAGATATAGATGAGTCATTTTGGAGCATCCTGAAGGATTTTTGATGTTCTAGACGAAAATCAAATCACACCCAAAACCATCACCTGATCCTTCCCAACCCCCAAAATCGATCAAGACTTCAAAATAGATACTTGACATGTACTAGAAAAAGATACTCCTAATCAAGATCTATCATTATAGATATAGATGAGTCATTTTGGAGCATCCTGAAGGATTTTTGATGTTCTAGACGAAAATCAAATCACACCCAAAACCATCACCTGATCCTTCCCAACCCCCAAAATCGATCAAGACTTCAAAATAGATACTTGACATGTACTAGAAAAAGATACTCCTAATCAAGATCTATCATTATAGATATAGATGAGTCATTTTGGAGCATCCTGAAGGATTTTTGATGTTCTAGACGAAAATCAAATCACACCCAAAACCATCACCTGATCCTTCCCAACCCCCAAAATCGATCAAAACTTCAAAATAGATACTTGACATGTACTAGAAAAAGATACTCCTAATCAAGATCTACCATTATAGATATAGATGAGTCATTTTGGAGCATCCTGAAGGATTTTTGATGTTCTAGACGAAAATCAAATCACACCCAAAACCATCACCTGATCCTTCCCAACCCCCAAAATCGATCGAAACATCGAAATCCTGAAGGATTTTTGATGTTCTAGACGAAAATCAAATCACACCCAAAAACCATCACCTGATCCTTCCCAACCCCCAAAATCGATCAAGACTTCAAAATAGATACTTGACATGTACTAGAAAAAGATACTCCTAATCAAGATCTATCATTATAGATATAGATGAGTCATTTTGGAGCATCCTGAAGGATTTTTGATGTTCTAGACGAAAATAAAATCACACCCAAAACCATCACCTGATCCTTCAAAACCCCCAAAATCGATCAAGACTTCAAAATAGATACTTGACATGTACTAGAAAAAGATACTCCTAATCAAGATCTATCATTATAGATATAGATGAGTCATTTTGGAGCATCCTGAAGGATTTTTGATGTTCTAGACGAAAATCAAATCACACCCAAATTGATGTTCTAGACGAAAATCAAATCACACCCAAAACCATCACCTGATCCTTCCCAACCCCCAAAATCGATCAAGACTTCAAAATAGATACTTAAAATGTACTAGAAAAAGATACTCCTAATCAAGATCTATCATTATAGATATAGATGAGTCATTTTGGAGCATCCTGAAGGATTTTTGATGTTCTAGACGAAAATCAAATCACACCCAAAACCATCACCTGATCCTTCCCAACCCCCAAAATCGATCAAGACTTCAAAATAGATACTTGACATGTACTAGAAAAAGATACTCCTAATCAAGATCTATCATTATAGATATAGATGAGTCATTTTGGAGCATCCTGAAGGATTTTTGATGTTCTAGACGAAAATCAAATCACACCCAAAACCATCACCTGATCCTTCCCAACCCCCAAAATCGATCAAGACTTCAAAATAGATACTTGACATGTACTAGAAAAAGATACTCCTAATCAAGATCTATCATTATAGATATAGATGAGTCATTTTGGAGCATCCTGAAGGATTTTTGATGTTCTAGACGAAAATCAAATCACACCCAAAACCATCACCTGATCCTTCCCAACCCCCAAAATCGATCAAGACTTCAAAATAGATACTTGACATGTACTAGAAAAAGATACTCCTAATCAAGATCTATCATTATAGATATAGATGAGTCATTTTGGAGCATCCTGAAGGATTTTTGATGTTCTAGACGAAAATCAAATCACACCCAAAACCATCACCTGATCCTTCCCAACCCCCAAAATCGATCAAGACTTCAAAATAGATACTTGACATGTACTAGAAAAAGATACTCCTAATCAAGATCTATCATTATAGATATAGATGAGTCATTTTGGAGCATCCTGAAGGATTTTTGATGTTCTAGACGAAAATCAAATCACACACAAAACCATCACCTGATCCTTCCCAACCCCCAAAATCGATCAAGACTTCAAAATAGATACTTGACATGTACTAGAAAAAGATACTCCTAATCAAGATCTATCATTATAGATATAGATGAGTCATTTTGGAGCATCCTGAAGGATTTTTGATGTTCTAGACGAAAATCAAATCACACCCAAAACCATCACCTGATCCTTCCCAACCCCCAAAATCGATCAAGACTTCAAAATAGATACTTGACATGTACTAGAAAAAGATACTCCTAATCAAGATCTATCATTATAGATATAGATGAGTCATTTTGGAGCATCCTGAAGGATTTTTGATGTTCTAGACGAAAATCAAATCACACCCAAAGCCATCACCTGATCCTTCCCAACCCCCAAAATCGATCAAGACTTCAAAATAGATACTTGACATGTACTAGAAAAAGATACTCCTAATCAAGATCTATCATTATAGATATAGATGAGTCATTTTGGAGCATCCTGAAGGATTTTTGATGTTCTAGACGAAAATCAAATCACACCCAAAACCATCACCTGATTCTTCCCAACCCCCAAAATCGATCAAGACTTCAAAATAGATACTTGACATGTACTAGAAAAAGATACTCCTAATCAAGATCTATCATTATAGATATAGATGAGTCATTTTGGAGCATCCTGAAGGATTTTTGATGTTCTAGACGAAAATCAAATCACACCCAAAACCATCACCTGATCCTTCCCAACCCCCAAAATCGATCAAGACTTCAAAATAGATACTTGACATGTACTAGAAAAAGATACTCCTAATCAAGATCTATCATTATAGATATAGATGAGTCATTTTGGAGCATCCTGAAGGATTTTTGATGTTCTAGACGAAAATCAAATCACACCCAAAACCATCACCTGATCCTTCCCAACCCCCAAAATCGATCAAGACTTCAAAATAGATACTTGACATGTACTAGAAAAAGATACTCCTAATCAACATCTATCATTATAGATATAGATGAGTCATTTTGGAGCATCCTGAAGGATTTTTGATGTTCTAGACGAAAATCAAATCACACCCAAAACCATCACCTGATCCTTCCCAACCCCCAAAATCGATCAAGACTTCAAAATAGATACTTGACATGTACTAGAAAAAGATACTCCTAATCAAGATCTATCATTATAGATATAGATGAGTCATTTTGGAGCATCCTGAAGGATTTTTGATGTTCTAGACGAAAATCAAATCACACCCAAAACCATCACCTGATCCTTCCCAACCCCCAAAATCGATCAAAACTTCAAAATAGATACTTGACATGTACTAGAAAAAGATACTCCTAATCAAGATCTACCATTATAGATATAGATGAGTCATTTTGGAGCATCCTGAAGGATTTTTGATGTTCTAGACGAAAATCAAATCACACCCAAAACCATCACCTGATCCTTCCCAACCCCCAAAATCGATCGAAACATCGAAATCCTGAAGGATTTTTGATGTTCTAGACGAAAATCAAATCACACCCAAAAACCATCACCTGATCCTTCCCAACCCCCAAAATCGATCAAGACTTCAAAATAGATACTTGACATGTACTAGAAAAAGATACTCCTAATCAAGATCTATCATTATAGATATAGATGAGTCATTTTGGAGCATCCTGAAGGATTTTTGATGTTCTAGACGAAAATAAAATCACACCCAAAACCATCACCTGATCCTTCAAAACCCCCAAAATCGATCAAGACTTCAAAATAGATACTTGACATGTACTAGAAAAAGATACTCCTAATCAAGATCTATCATTATAGATATAGATGAGTCATTTTGGAGCATCCTGAAGGATTTTTGATGTTCTAGACGAAAATCAAATCACACCCAAATTGATGTTCTAGACGAAAATCAAATCACACCCAAAACCATCACCTGATCCTTCCCAACCCCCAAAATCGATCAAGACTTCAAAATAGATACTTAAAATGTACTAGAAAAAGATACTCCTAATCAAGATCTATCATTATAGATATAGATGAGTCATTTTGGAGCATCCTGAAGGATTTTTGATGTTCTAGACGAAAATCAAATCACACCCAAAACCATCACCTGATCCTTCCCAACCCCCAAAATCGATCAAGACTTCAAAATAGATACTTGACATGTACTAGAAAAAGATACTCCTAATCAAGATCTATCATTATAGATATAGATGAGTCATTTTGGAGCATCCTGAAGGATTTTTGATGTTCTAGACGAAAATCAAATCACACCCAAAACCATCACCTGATCCTTCCCAACCCCCAAAATCGATCAAGACTTCAAAATAGATACTTGACATGTACTAGAAAAAGATACTCCTAATCAAGATCTATCATTATAGATATAGATGAGTCATTTTGGAGCATCCTGAAGGATTTTTGATGTTCTAGACGAAAATCAAATCACACCCAAAACCATCACCTGATCCTTCCCAACCCCCAAAATCGATCAAGACTTCAAAATAGATACTTGACATGTACTAGAAAAAGATACTCCTAATCAAGATCTATCATTATAGATATAGATGAGTCATTTTGGAGCATCCTGAAGGATTTTTGATGTTCTAGACGAAAATCAAATCACACCCAAAACCATCACCTGATCCTTCCCAACCCCCAAAATCGATCAAGACTTCAAAATAGATACTTGACATGTACTAGAAAAAGATACTCCTAATCAAGATCTATCATTATAGATATAGATGAGTCATTTTGGAGCATCCTGAAGGATTTTTGATGTTCTAGACGAAAATCAAATCACACACAAAACCATCACCTGATCCTTCCCAACCCCCAAAATCGATCAAGACTTCAAAATAGATACTTGACATGTACTAGAAAAAGATACTCCTAATCAAGATCTATCATTATAGATATAGATGAGTCATTTTGGAGCATCCTGAAGGATTTTTGATGTTCTAGACGAAAATCAAATCACACCCAAAACCATCACCTGATCCTTCCCAACCCCCAAAATCGATCAAGACTTCAAAATAGATACTTGACATGTACTAGAAAAAGATACTCCTAATCAAGATCTATCATTATAGATATAGATGAGTCATTTTGGAGCATCCTGAAGGATTTTTGATGTTCTAGACGAAAATCAAATCACACCCAAAGCCATCACCTGATCCTTCCCAACCCCCAAAATCGATCAAGACTTCAAAATAGATACTTGACATGTACTAGAAAAAGATACTCCTAATCAAGATCTATCATTATAGATATAGATGAGTCATTTTGGAGCATCCTGAAGGATTTTTGATGTTCTAGACGAAAATCAAATCACACCCAAAACCATCACCTGATTCTTCCCAACCCCCAAAATCGATCAAGACTTCAAAATAGATACTTGACATGTACTAGAAAAAGATACTCCTAATCAAGATCTATCATTATAGATATAGATGAGTCATTTTGGAGCATCCTGAAGGATTTTTGATGTTCTAGACGAAAATCAAATCACACCCAAAACCATCACCTGATCCTTCCCAACCCCCAAAATCGATCAAGACTTCAAAATAGATACTTGACATGTACTAGAAAAAGATACTCCTAATCAAGATCTATCATTATAGATATAGATGAGTCATTTTGGAGCATCCTGAAGGATTTTTGATGTTCTAGACGAAAATCAAATCACACCCAAAACCATCACCTGATCCTTCCCAACCCCCAAAATCGATCAAGACTTCAAAATAGATACTTGACATGTACTAGAAAAAGATACTCCTAATCAAGATCTATCATTATTGATATAGATGAGTCATTTTGGAGCATCCTGAAGGATTTTTGATGTTCTAGACGAAAATCAAATCACACCCAAAACCATCACCTGATCCTTCCCAACCCCCAAAATCGATCAAGACTTCAAAATAGATACTTGACATGTACTAGAAAAAGATACTCCTTATCAAGATCTATCATTATAGATATAGATGAGTCATTTTGGAGCATCCTGAAGGATTTTTGATGTTCTAGACGAAAATCAAATCAAACCCAAAACCATCACCTGATCCTTCCCAACCCCCAAAATCGATCAAGACTTCAAAATAGATACTTGACATGTACTAGAAAAAGATACTCCAAATCAAGATCTATCATTATAGATATAGATGAGTCATTTTGGAGCATCCTGAAGGATTTTTGATGTTCTAGTCGAAAATCAAATCACACCCAAAACCATCACCTGATCCTTCCCAACCCCCAAAATCGATCAAGACTTCAAAATAGATACTTGACATGTACTAGAAAAAGATACTCCTAATCAAGATCTATCATTATAGATATAGATGAGTCATTTTGGAGCATCCTGAAGGATTTTTGATGTTCTAGACGAAAATCAAATCACGCCCAAAACCATCACCTGATCCTTCCCAACCCCCAAAATCGATCAAGACTTCAAAATAGATACTTGACATGTACTAGAAAAAGATACTCCTAATCAAGATCTATCATTATAGATATAGATGAGTCATTTTGGAGCATCCTGAAGGATTTTTGATGTTCTAGACGAAAATCAAATCACACCCAAAACCATCACCTGATCCTTCCCAACCCCCAAAATCGATCAAGACTTCAAAATAGATACTTGACATGTACTAGAAAAAGATACTCCTAATCAAGATCTATCATTATAGATATAGATGAGTCATTTTGGAGCATCCTGAAGGATTTTTGATGTTCTAGACGAAAATCAAATCACACCCAAAACCATCACCTGATCCTTCCCAACCCCCAAAATCGATCAAGACTTCAAAATAGATACTTGACATGTACTAGAAAAAGATACTCCTAATCAAGATCTATCATTATAGATATAGATGAGTCATTTTGGAGCATCCTGAAGGATTTTTGATGTTCTAGACGAAAATCAAATCACACCCAAAACCATCACCTGATCCTTCCCAACCCCCAAAATCGATCAAGACTTCAAAATAGATACTTGACATGTACTAGAAAAAGATACTCCTAATCAAGATCTATCATTATAGATATAGATGAGTCATTTTGGAGCATCCTGAAGGATTTTTGATGTTCTAGACGAAAATCAAATCACACCCACAACCATCACCTGATCCTTCCCAACCCCCAAAATCGATCAAGACTTCAAAATAGATACTTGACATGTACTAGAAAAAGATACTCCTGATGAAGATCTATCATTATAGATATAGATGAGTCATTTTGGAGCATCCTGAAGGATTTTTGATGTTCTAGACGAAAATCAAATCACACCCAAAACCATCACCTCATCCTTCCCAACCCCCAAAATCGATCAAGACTTCAAAATAGATACTTGACATGTACTAGAAAAAGATACTCCTAATCAAGATCTATCATTATAGATATAGATGAGTCATCTTGGAGCATCCTGAAGGATTTTTGATGTTCTAGACGAAAATCAAATCACACCCAAAACCATCACCTGATCCTTCCCAACCCCCAAAATCGATCAAGACTTCAAAATAGATACTTGACATGTACTAGAAAAAGATACTCCTAATCAAGATCTATCATTATAGATATAGATGAGTCATTTTGGAGCATCCTGAAGGATTTTTGATGTTCTAGACGAAAATCAAATCACACCCAAAACCATCACCTGATCCTTCCCAACCCCCAAAATCGATCAAGACTTCAAAATAGATACTTGACATGTACTAAAAAAAGATACTCCTAATCAAGATCTATCATTATAGATATAGATGAGTCATTTTGGAGCATCCTGAAGGATTTTTGATGTTCTAGACGAAAATCAAATCACACCCAAAACCATCACCTGATCCTTCCCAACCCCCAAAATCGATCAAGACTTCAAAATAGATACTTGACATGTACTAGAAAAAGATACTCCTAATTAAGATCTATCATTATAGATATAGATGAGTCATTTTGGAGCATCCTGAAGGATTTTTGATGTTCTAGACGAAAATCAAATCACACCCAAAACCATCACCTGATCCTTCCCAACCCCCAAAATCGATCAAGACTTCAAAATAGATACTTGACATGTACTAGAAAAAGATACTCCTAATCAAGATCTATCATTATAGATATAGATGAGTCATTTTGGAGCATCCTGAAGGATTTTTGATGTTCTAGACGAAAATCAAATCACACCCAAAACCATCACCTGATCCTTCCCAACCCCCAAAATCGATCAAGACTTCAAAATAGATACTTGACATGTACTAGAAAAAGATACTCCTAATCAAGATCTATCATTATAGATATAGATGAGTCATTTTGGAGCATCCTGAAGGATTTTTGATGTTCTAGACGAAAATCAAATCACACCCAAAACCATCACCTGATCCTTCCCAACCCCCAAAATCGATCAAGACTTCAAAATAGATACTTGACATGTACTAGAAAAAGATACTCCTAATCAAGATCTATCATTATAGATATAGATGAGTCATTTTGGAGCATCCTGAAGGATTTTTGATGTTCTAGACGAAAATCAAATCACACCCAAAACCATCACCTGATCCTTCCCAACCCCCAAAATCGATCAAGACTTCAAAATAGATACTTGACATGTACTAGAAAAAGATACTCCTAATCAAGATCTATCATTATAGATATAGATGAGTCATTTTGGAGCATCCTGAAGGATTTTTGATGTTCTAGACGAAAATCAAATCACACCCAAAACCATCACCTGATCCTTCCCAACCCCCAAAATCGATCAAGACTTCAAAATAGATACTTGACATGTACTAGAAAAAGATACTCCTAATCAAGATCTATCATTATAGATATAGATGAGTCATTTTGGAGCATCCTGAAGGATTTTTGATGTTCTAGACGAAAATCAAATCACACCCAAAACCATCACCTCATCCTTCCCAACCCCCAAAATCGATCAAGACTTCAAAATAGATACTTGACATGTACTAGAAAAAGATACTCCTAATCAAGATCTATCATTATAGATAAAGATGAGTCATTTTGGAGCATCCTGAAGGATTTTTGATGTTCTAGACGAAAATCAAATCACACCCAAAACCAGCACCTGATCCTTCCCAACCCCCAAAATCGATCAAGACTTCAAAATAGATACTTGACATGTACTAGAAAAAGATACTCCTAATCAAGATCTATCATTATAGATATAGATGAGTCATTTTGGAGCATCCTGAAGGATTTTTGATGTTCTAGACGAAAATCAAATCACACCCAAAACCATCACCTGATCCTTCCCAACCCCCAAAATCGATCAAGACTTCAAAATAGATACTTGACATGTACTAGAAAAAGATAATCCTAATCAAGATCTATCATTATAGATATAGATGAGTCATTTTGGAGCATCCTGAAGGATTTTTGATGTTCTAGACGAAAATCAAATCACACCCAAAACCATCACCTGATCCTTCCCAACCCCCAAAATCGATCAAGACTTCAAAATAGATACTTGACATGTACTAGAAAAAGATACTCCTAATCAAGATCTATCATTATAGATATAGATGAGTCATTTTGGAGCATCCTGAAGGATTTTTGATGTTCTAGACGAAAATCAAATCACACCCAAAACCATCACCTGATCCTTCCCAACCCCCAAAATCGATCAAGACTTCAAAATAGATACTTGACATGTACTAGAAAAAGATACTCCTAATCAAGATCTATCATTGTAGATATAGATGAGTCATTTTGGAGCATCCTGAAGGATTTTTGATGTTCAAGACGAAAATCAAATCACACCCAAAACCATCACCTGATCCTTCCCAACCCCCAAAATCGATCAAGACTTCAAAATAGATACTTGACATGTACTAGAAAAAGATACTCCTAATCAAGATCTATCATTATAGATATAGATGAGTCATTTTGGAGCATCCTGAAGGATTTTTGATGTTCTAGACGAAAATCAAATCACACCCAAAACCATCACCTGATCCTTCCCAACCCAAAAATCGATCAAGACTTCAAAATAGATACTTGACATGTACTAGAAAAAGATACTCCTAGTCAAGATCTATCATTATAGATATAGATGAGTCATTTTGGAGCATCCTGAAGGATTTTTGATGTTCTAGACGAAAATCAAATCACACCCAAAACCATCACCTGATCCTTCCCAACCCCCAAAATCGATCAAGACTTCAAAATAGATACTTGACATGTACTAGAAAAAGATACTCCTAATCAAGATCTATCATTATAGATATAGATGAGTCATTTTGGAGCATCCTGAAGGATTTTTGATGTTCTAGACGAAAATCAAATCACACCCAAAACCATCACCTGATCCTTCCCAACCCCCAAAATCGATCAAGACTTCAAAATAGATACTTGACATGTACTAGAAAAAGATACTCCTAATCAAGATCTATCATTATAGATATAGATGAGTCATTTTGGAGCATCCTGAAGGATTTTTGATGTTCTAGACGAAAATCAAATCACACCCAAAACCATCACCTGATCCTTCCCAACCCCCAAAATCGATCAAGACTTCAAAATAGATACTTGACATGTAGTAGAAAAAGATACTCCTAATCAAGATCTATCATTATAGATATAGATGAGTCATTTTGGAGCATCCTGAAGGATTTTTGATGTTCTAGACGAAAATCAAATCACACCCAAAACCATCACCTGATCCTTCCCAACCCCCAAAATCGATCAAGACTTCAAAATAGATACTTGACATGTACTAGAAAAAGATACTCCTAATCAAGATCTTTCATTATAGATATAGATGAGTCATTTTGGAGCATCCTGAAGGAGTTTTGATGTTCTAGACGAAAATCAAATCACACCCAAAACCATCACCTGATCCTTCCCAACCCCCAAAATCGATCAAGACTTCAAAATAGATACTTGACATGTACTAGAAAAAGATACTCCTAATCAAGATCTATCATTATAGATATAGATGAGTCATTTTGGAGCATCCTGAAGGATTTTTGATGTTCTAGACGAAAATCAAATCACACCCAAAACCATCACCTGATCCTTCCCAACCCCCAAAATCGATCAAGACTTCAAAATAGATACTTGACATGTACTAGAAAAAGATACTCCTAATCAAGATCTATCATTATAGATATAGATGAGTCATTTTGGAGCATCCTGAAGGATTTTTGATGTTCTAGACGAAAATCAAATCACACCCAAAACCATCACCTCATCCTTCCCAACCCCCAAAATCGATCAAGACTTCAAAATAGATACTTGACATGTACTAGAAAAAGATACTCCTAATCAAGATCTATTATTATAGATATAGATGAGTCATTTTGGAGCATCCTGAAGGATTTTTGATGTTCTAGACGAAAATCAAATCACACCCAAAACCATCACCTGATCCTTCCCAACCCCCAAAATCGATCAAGACTTCAAAATAGATACTTGACATGTACTAGAAAAAGATACTCCTAATTAAGATCTATCATTATAGATATAGATGAGTCATTTTGGAGCATCCTGAAGGATTTTCGATGTTCTAGACGAAAATCAAATCACACCCAAAACCATCACCTGATCCTTCCCAACCCCCAAAATCGATCAAGACTTCAAAATAGATACTTGACATGTACTAGAAAAAGATACTCCTAATCAAGATCTATCATTATAGATATAGATGAGTCATTTTGGAGCATCCTGAAGGATTTTTGATGTTCTAGACGAAAATCAAATCACACCCAAAACCATCACCTGATCCTTCCCAACCCCCAAAATCGATCAAGACTTCAAAATAGATACTTGACATGTACTAGAAAAAGATACTCCTAATCAAGATCTATCATTATAGATATAGATGAGTCATTTTGGAGCATCCTGAAGGATTTTTGATGTTCTAGACGAAAATCAAATCACACCCAAAACCATCACCTGATCCTTCCCAACCCCCAAAATCGATCAAGACTTCAAAATAGATACTTGACATGTACTAGAAAAAGATACTCCTAATCAAGATCTATCATTATAGATATAGATGAGTCATTTTGGAGCATCCTGAAGGATTTTTGATGTTCTAGACGAAAATCAAATCACACCCAAAACCATCACCTGATCCTTCCCAACCCCCAAAATCGATCAAGACTTCAAAATAGATACTTGACATGTACTAGAAAAAGATACTCCTAATCAAGATCTATCATTATAGATATAGATGAGTCATTTTGGAGCATCCTGAAGGATTGTTGATGTTCTAGACGAAAATCAAATCACACCCAAAACCATCACCTGATCCTTCCCAACCCCCAAAATCGATCAAGACTTCAAAATAGATACTTGACATGTACTAGAAAAAGATACTCCTAATCAAGATCTATCATTATAGATATAGATGAGTCATTTTGGAGCATCCTGAAGGATTTTTGATGTTCTAGACGAAAATCAAATCACACCCAAAACCATCACCTGATCCTTCCCAACCCCCAAAATTGATCAAGACTTCAAAATAGATACTTGACATGTACTAGAAAAAGATACTCCTAATCAAGATCTATCATTATAGATATAGATGAGTCATTTTGGAGCATCCTGAAGGATTTTTGATGTTCTAGACGAAAATCAAATCACACCCAAAACCATCACCTGATCCTTCCCAACCCCCAAAATCGATCAAGACTTCAAAATAGATACTTGACATGTACTAGAAAAAGATACTCCTAATCAAGATCTATCATTATAGATGTAGATGAGTCATTTTGGAGCATCCTGAAGGATTTTTGATGTTCTAGACGAAAATCAAATCACACCCAAAACCATCACCTGATCCTTCCCAACCCCCAAAATCGATCAAGACTTCAAAATAGATACTTGACATGTACTAGAAAAAGATACTCCTAATCAAGATCTATCATTATAGATATAGATGAGTCATTTTGGAGCATTCTGAAGGATTTTTGATGTTCTAGACGAAAATCAAATCACACCCAAAACCATCACCTGATCCTTCCCAACCCCCAAAATCGATCAAGACTTCAAAATAGATACTTGACATGTACTAGAAAAAGATACTCCTAATCAAGATCTATCATTATAGATATAGATGAGTCATTTTGGAGCATCCTGAAGGATTTTTGATGTTCTAGACGAAAATCAAATCACACCCAAAACCATCACCTGATCCTTCCCAACCCCCAAAATCGATCAAGACTTCAAATTAGATACTTGACATGTACTAGAAAAAAGTACTCCTAATCAAGATCTATCATCCTGAATCAAGATCTATCATTATAGATATGGATGAGTCATTTTGGAGCATCCTGAAGGATTTTTGATGTTCTAGACGAAAATCAAATCACACCCAAAACCATCACCTGATCCTTCCCAACCCCCAAAATCGATCAAGACTTCAAAATAGATACTTGACATGTACTAGAAAAAGATACTCCTAATCAAGATCTATCATTATAGATATAGATGAGTTATTTTGGAGCATCCTGAAGGATTTTTGATGTTCTAGACGAAAATCAAATCACACCCAAAACCATCACCTGATCCTTCCCATCCCCCAAAATCGATCAAGACTTCAAAATAGATACTTGACATGTACTAGAAAAAGATACTCCTAATCAAGATCTATCATTATAGATATAGATGAGTCATTTTGGAGCATCCTGAAGGATTTTTGATGTTCTAGACGAAAATCAAATCACACCCAAAACCATCACCTGATCCTTCCCAACCCCCAAAATCGATCAAGACTTCAAAATAGATACTTGACATGTACTAGAAAAAGATACTCCTAATCAAGATCTATCATTATAGATATAGATGAGTCATTTTGGAGCATCCTGAAGGATTTTTGATGTTCTAGACGAAAATCAAATCACACCCAAAACCATCACCTGATCCTTCCCAACCCCCAAAATCGATCAAGACTTCAAAATAGATACTTGACATGTACTAGAAAAAGATACTCCTAATCAAGATCTATCATTATAGATATAGATGAGTCATTTTGGAGCATCCTGAAGGATTTTTGATGTTCTAGACGAAAATCAAATCACACCCAAAACCATCACCTGATCCTTCCCAACCCCCAAAATCGATCAAGACTTCAAAATGGATACTTGACATGTACTAGAAAAAGATACTCCTAATCAAGATCTATCATTATAGATATAGATGAGTCATTTTGGAGCATCCTGAAGGATTTTTGATGTTCTAGACGAAAATCAAATCACACCCAAAACCATCACCTGATCCTTCCCAACCCCCAAAATCGATCAAGACTTCAAAAAAAGATACTTGACATGTACTAGAAAAAGATATTCCTAATCAAGATCTATCATTATAGATATAGATGAGTCATTTTGGAGCATCCTGAAGGATTTTTGATGTTCTAGACGAAAATAAAATCACACCCAAAACCATCACCTGATCCTTCCCAACCCCCAAAATCGATCAAGACTTCAAAATAGATACTTGACATGTACTAGAAAAAGATACTCCTAATCAAGATCTATCATTATAGATATAGATGAGTCATTTTGGAGCATCCTGAAGGATTTTTGATGTTCTAGACGAAAATCAAATCACACCCAAAACCATCACCTGATCCTTCCCAACCCCCAAAATCGATCAAGACTTCAAAATAGATACTTGACATGTACAAGAAAAAGATACTCCTAATCAAGATCTATCATTATAGATATAGATGAGTCATTTTGGAGCATCCTGAAGGATTTTTGATGTTCTAGACGAAAATCAAATCACACCCAAAACCATCACCTGATCCTTCCCAACCCCCAAAATCGATCAAGACTTCAAAATAGATACTTGACATGTACTAGAAAAAGATACTCCTAATCAAGATCTATCATTATAGATGTAGATGAGTCATTTTGGAGCATCCTGAAGGATTTTTGATGTTCTAGACGAAAATCAAATCACACCCAAAACCATCACCTGATCCTTCCCAACCCCCAAAATCGATCAAGACTTCAAAATAGATACTTGACATGTACTAGAAAAAGATACTCCTAATCAAGATCTATCATTATAGATATAGATGAGTCATTTTGGAGCATCCTGAAGGATTTTTGATGTTCTAGACGAAAATCAAATCACACCCAAAACCATCACCTGATCCTTCCAACCCCCAAAATCGATCAAGACTTCAAAATAGATACTTGACATGTACTAGAAAAAGATACTCCTAATCAAGATCTATCATTATAGATATAGATGAGTCATTTTGGAGCATCCTGAAGGATTTTTGATGTTCTATACGAAAATCAAATCACACCCAAAACCATCACCTGATCCTTCCCAACCCCCAAAATCGATCAAGACTTCAAAATAGATGCTTGACATGTACTAGAAAAAGATACTCCTAATCAAGATCTATCATTATAGATATAGATGAGTCATTTTGGAGCATCCTGAAGGATTTTTGATGTTCTAGACGAAAATCAAATCACACCCAAAACCATCACCTGATCCTTCCCAACCCCCAAAATCGATCAAGACTTCAAAATAGATACTTGACATGTACTAGAAAAAGATACTCCTAATCAAGATCTATCATTATAGATATAGATGAGTCATTTTGGAGCATCCTGAAGGATTTTTGATGTTCTAGACGAAAATCAAATCACACCCAAAACCATCACCTGATCCTTCCCAACCCCCAAAATCGATCAAGACTTCAAAATAGATACTTGACATGTACTAGAAAAAGATACTCCTAATCAAGATCTATCATTATAGATATAGATGAGTCATTTTGGAGCATCCTGAAGGATTTTTGATGTTCTAGACGAAAATCAAATCACACCCAAAACCATCACCTGATCCTTTCCAACCCCCAAAATCGATCAAGACTTCAAAATAGATACTTGACATGTACTAGAAAAAGATACTCCTAATCAAGATCTATCATTATAGATATAGATGAGTCACTTTGGAGCATCCTGAAGGATTTTTGATGTTCTAGACGAAAATCAAATCACACCCAAAACCATCACCTGATCCTTCCCAACCCCCAAAATCGATCAAGACTTCAAAATAGATACTTGACATGTACTAGAAAAAGATACTTCTAATCAAGATCTATCATTATAGATATAGATGAGTCATTTTGGAGCATCCTGAAGGATTTTTGATGTTCTAGACGAAAATCAAATCACACCCAAAACCATCACCTGATCCTTCCCAACCCCCAAAATCGATCAAGACTTCAAAATAGATACTTGACATGTACTAGAAAAAGATACTCCTAATCAAGATCTATCATTATAGATATAGATGAGTCATTTTGGAGCATCCTGAAGGATTTTTGATGTTCTAGACGAAAATCAAATCACACCCAAAACCATCACCTGATCCTTCCCAACCCCCAAAATCGATCAAGACTTCAAAATAGATACTTGACATGTACTAGAAAAAGATACTCCTAATCAAGATCTATCATTATAGATATAGATGAGTCATTTTGGAGCATCCTGAAGGATTTTTGATGTTCTAGACGAAAATCAAATCACACCCAAAACCATCACCTGATCCTTCCCAACCCCCAAAATCGATCAAGACTTCAAAATAGATACTTGACATGTACTAGAAAAAGATACTCCTAATCAAGATCTATCATTATAGATATAGATGAGTCATTTTGGAGCATCCTGAAGGATTTTTGATGTTCTAGACGAAAATCAAATCACACCCAAAACCATCACCTGATCCTTCCCAACCCCCAAAATCGATCAAGACTTCAAAATAGATACTTGACATGTACTAGAAAAAGATACTCCTAATCAAGATCTATCATTATAGATATAGATGAGTCATTTTGGAGCATCCTGAAGGATTTTTAATGTTCTAGACGAAAATCAAATCACACCCAAAACCATCACCTGATCCTTCCCAACCCCCAAAATCGATCAAGACTTCAAAATAGATACTTGACATGTACTAGAAAAAGATACTCCTAATCAAGATCTATCATTATAGATATAGATGAGTCATTTTGGAGCATCCTGAAGGATTTTTGATGTTCTAGACGAAAATCAAATCACACCCAAAACCATCACCTGATCCTTCCCAACCCCCAAAATCGATCAAGACTTCAAAATAGATACTTGACATGTACTAGAAAAAGATACTCCTAATCAAGATCTATCATTATAGATATAGATGAGTCATTTTGGAGCATCCTGAAGGATTTTTGATGTTCTAGACGAAAATCAAATCACACCCAAAACCATCACCTGATCCTTCCCAACCCCCAAAATCGATCAAGACTTCAAAATAGATACTTGACATGTACTAGAAAAAGATACTCCTAATCAAGATCTATCATTATAGATATAGATGAGTCATTTTGGAGCATCCTGAAGGATTTTTGATGTTCTAGACGAAAATCAAATCACACCCAAAACCATCACCTGATCCTTCCCAACCCCCAAAATCGATCAAGACTTCAAAATAGATACTTGACATGTACTAGAAAAAGATACTCCTAATCAAGATCTATCATTATAGATATAGATGAGTCATTTTGGAGCATCCTGAAGGATTTTTGATGTTCTAGACGAAAATCAAATCACACCCAAAACCATCACCTGATCCTTCCCAACCCCCAAAATCGATCAAGACTTCAAAATAGATACTTGACATGTACTAGAAAAAGATACTCCTAATCAAGATCTATCATTTTAGATATAGATGAGTCATTTTGGAGCATCCTGAAGGATTTTTGATGTTCTAGACGAAAATCAAATCACACCCAAAACCATCACCTGATCCTTCCCAACCCCCAAAATCGATCAAGACTTCAAAATAGATACTTGACACTAGAAAAAGATACTCTAATCAAGATCTATCATTATAGATATAGATGAGTTATTTTGGAGCATCCTGAAGGATTTTTAATGTTCTAGACGAAAATCAAATCACACCCAAAACCATCACCTGATCCTTCCCAACCCCCAAAATCGATCAAGACTTCAAAATAGATACTTGACATGTACTAGAAAAAGATACTCCTAATCAAGATCTATCATTATAGATATAGATGAGTCATTTTGGAGCATCCTGAAGGATTTTTGATGTTCTAGACGAAAATCAAATCACACCCAAAACCATCACCTGATCTTTCCCAACCCCCAAAATCGATCAAGACTTCAAAATAGATACTTGACATGTACTAGAAAAAGATACTCCTAATCAAGATCTATCATTATAGATATAGATGAGTCATTTTGGTGCATCCTGAAGGATTTTTGATGTTCTAGACGAAAATCAAATCACACCGAAAACCATCACCTGATCCTTCCCAACCCCCAAAATCGATCAAGACTTCAAAATAGATACTTGACATGTACTAGAAAAAGATACTCCTAATCAAGATCTATCATTATAGATATAGATGAGTCATTTTGGAGCATCCTGAAGGATTTTTGATGTTCTAGACGAAAATCAAATCACACCCAAAACCATCACCTGATCCTTCCCAACCCCCAAAATCGATCAAGACTTCAAAATAGATACTTGACATGTACTAGAAAAAGATACTCCTAATCAAGATCTATCATTATAGATATAGATGAGTCATTTTGGAGCATCCTGAAGGATTTTTGATGTTCTAGACGAAAATAAAATCACACCCAAAACCATCACCTGATCCTTCCCAACCCCCAAAATCGATCAAGACTTCAAAATAGATACTTGACATGTACTAGAAAAAGATACTCCTAATCAAGATCTATCATTATAGATATAGATGAGTCATTTTGGAGCATCCTGAAGGATTTTTGATGTTCTAGACGAAAATTAAATCACACCCAAAACCATCACCTGATCCTTCCCAACCCCCAAAATCGATCAAGACTTCAAAATAGATACTTGACATGTACTAGAAAAAGATACTCCTAATCAAGATCTATCATTATAGATATAGATGAGTCATTTTGGAGCATCCTGAAGGATTTTTGATGTTCTAGACGAAAATCAAATCACACCCAAAACCATCACCTGATCCTTCCCAACCCCCAAAATCGATCAAGACTTCAAAATAGATACTTGACATGTACTAGAAAAAGATACTCCTAATCAAGATCTATCATTATAGATATAGATGAGTCATTTTGGAGCATCCTGAAGGATTTTTGATGTTCTCGACGAAAATCAAATCACACCCAAAACCATCACCTGATCCTTCCCAACCCCCAAAATCGATCAAGACTTCAAAATAGATACTTGACATGTACTAGAAAAAGATACTCCTAATCAAGATCTATCATTATAGATATAGATGAGTCATTTTGGAGCATCCTGAAGGATTTTTGATGTTCTAGACGAAAATCAAATCACACCCAAAACCATCACCTGATCCTTCCCAACCCCCAAAATCGATCAAGACTTCAAAATAGATACTTGACATGTACTAGAAAAAGATACTCCTAATCAAGATCTATCATTATAGATATAGATGAGTCATTTTGGAGCATCCTGAAGGATTTTTGATGTTCTAGACGAAAATCAAATCACACCCAAAACCATCACCTGATCCTTCCCAACCCCCAAAATCGATCAAGACTTCAAAATAGATACTTGACATGTACTAGAAAAAGATACTCCTAATCAAGATCTATCATTATAGATATAGATGAGTCATTTTGGAGCATCCTGAAGGATTTTTGATGTTCTAGACGAAAATCAAATCACACCCAAAACCATCACCTGATCCTTCCCAACCCCCAAAATCGATCAAGACTTCAAAATAGATACTTGACATGTACTAGAAAAAGATACTCCTAATCAAGATCTATCATTATAGATATAGATGAGTCATTTTGGAGCATCCTGAAGGATTTTTGATGTTCTAGACGAAAATCAAATCACACCCAAACCCATCACCTGATCCTTCCCAACCCCCAAAATCGATCAAGACTTCAAAATAGATACTTGACATGTACTAGAAAAAGATACTCCTAATCAAGATCTATCATTATAGATATAGATGAGTCATTTTGGAGCATCCTGAAGGATTTTTGATGTTCTAGACGAAAATCAAATCACACCCGAAACCATCACCTGATCCTTCCCAACCCCAAAATCAATCAAGACTTCAAAATAGATACTTGACATGTACTAGAAAAAGATACTCCTAATCAAGATCTATCATTATAGATATAGATGAGTCATTTTGGAGCATCCTGAAGGATTTTTGATGTTCTAGACGAAAATCAAATCACACCCAAAACCATCACCTGATCCTTCCCAACCCCCAAAATCGATCAAGACTTCAAAATAGATACTTGACATGTACTAGAAAAAGATACTCCTAATCAAGATCTATCATTATAGATATAGATGAGTCATTTTGGAGCATCCTGAAGGATTTTTGATGTTCTAGACGAAAATCAAATCACACCCAAAACCATCACCT
>NW_026605521.1:0-24447 GCF_945859685.1 Eupeodes corollae
AAAAATTGAACTTTGGCTAAAATATCTTTTCAAACTTTTGAGATTATGTCGTCTTTTTCATTTTATCTTATAAGAAATATTGTTTTTTACATTCGGTAAAATTTTGAGAAAAATCGAATTGACAGTTTGTTTTATAAAAAATAAAAACTTAAAAGAAAATTTAACAAAAGTTGGTAAAAATCGATTTTCGACAGAAATATCTTTTCAAAAATTTGATGTTATGGCTCTCAACTAATTTAAAGTTATAAGAAATATTGTTTTCAACATTCGGTACAGTTTTGAATAAAATCGAATTGACGATTTGTTTCAAAAAGTTGGTAAAAATCGATTTTTGACTCAAAGATCTTTTCAATTTTTGAGGTAATATATTGGCTTTAAACTACTATCTATCTCTAAGAAAAAAATTGTTTTAGACATTCAGCAAATTTTGAGAAAAATCGAGTTGACAGTTTTCTCATAAAAATCAAAAATTTACTTTTGACTCAATATCTTTTCCAAAATTAAAAATATTGTTTTCAAACTTTTTTATTTTACAATAAATTTTGTTATACAGATAATAAGGCAGAAAGATGCAGAAAGGGCTCTCAAGAAAATTTCGTTAGTGGTTTTCTTACCATAGCAGTTTGAAAAAAGGTGAAAGTTTTGTTTAACCCTAAATATCTTACGAACCAAAAACGCTAGAGACTTGAATTCAATTTTATATAATATATTGTAACGTGATACCAAACAGGTATATTTTTTGAAAAAAATTAATATAACGATTTTTTTTATAAATCAATAAAACTGAAAAAAAAAATTTGTCACCTCTAAAATTTTACGACTGAAAATTGATTTCATCTCTGAAATAATTTTGTGCAACGAAGAATAATGTTTTTGACATCTGATAAAATTTTGAGAAAAATTTAAAAAAACATTACTTAAAGTTCGTACAAATTGAATATCGATTCAAATATCTTTTCAAAAACTTGAAATTTGGGCTTCAATCTTATTTTATCTTATAAGAAATATTGTTTTCAACATTTTGGAAAATGTTTAGAAAAATCGAATTGACAGTTTTTTTTACAAAATATAAAAAACCTAAAAAATGTATCAAAGTTTGTAAAAATTGATTTTCGACCCCAATATCTTTTTAAGCCTTTGAGATATTGGCTTTAATTACTTTTATCTTTCGTAAAATCTTGTTGTTAACCTTCAGTTAAAGTTTGAAAAAATCGAATTGACAGTTTTTTTACAAAAAATTAAAAATCGAAAAAAATTAACAAAAGTTGGTAAAAAATGATTTTCGTCTAAAATATCTTTCCAAAAATTTGAGATAATAGCTTCTAATTAATTTTTATTTATAAGAAATATTGTTTTCAACATTAGGACAAATTTTGAGAAAACAGTTGACAGTTTTTTTTACAAAAAATAAAAACTTGAAAAAATGTATAAAACTTGATAAAAATTTACTTTCTAATCATTTCACAGAAACTTATGTTTTCGATATTCAGTAATTTTTATATAAAAATCCAAGTCCGTTTTTTCAAAAAAAAAAAAAATAAAATTTACAAAAAATAGTACGCAAATTTGGTAAAAATTGATACGAGTACATTTGGACAAACTTTTAAGCGAACTTTAAGTCAGCTTTCTGTCGTTCTAGAGATTAAAACAGAAAATAATGCTTATTTCCATGAATACTTAACTCACCCTTATGTTCTGTCTTGAAAATAAAACTTAAAAAAAGGAACTAGCATAAAGTGTGCCCATAGACTAAACGGAATCGAAGGCCAATACACAACGCAATTTCATTTAAAAAGAACACAGCTTCTAGTAGTGTCTGATGTTCTTACCCAGTTCCAGTTCCTATAGCCTCACCTAACTTACCTATAGGCAGGCGGACATGGACATTGTTTATTTTGTGCCTTTATATATGTGTTCATGTATAGAAGAGTGTATTCGCAGCGTTTGTTCCAGGAATAGCCAGATTTGTTTTTCAGTTGAACTCGCTTGTCCCGTCGCTTGCCGTCGTCGCTGGTTGTTGGTTTGTTGTAGATACAAATATACTGAATCGTATAAGGTAGATGTTTATACGCTCCATCTAATTTCAGTGAATTGAACTCGCTTTGTTTACGTTTCGATATCCACAGATCCAGAGATCCACATGACTATTGCATCCTGTATCTCTCAATGAACACATAAACATTCTATATTAAGATTGATTTTGTTTATAATCTGTTTAACCTCCTCTTTGGGGTGGATATTGTGTTTATGGTGATACGGGCGTGTATCCAAAGCAACTCCCTCCCGTCTCCGTAGTGTAAGGGAGTATCTAAATAATTTCAAATAACATGACCTTATCAACTATACGTAACACTGAGGCATAATATAATTGATTAATATTGATGATAGCTTCGTTTGTTTACATATAAATGAGCTCCTTCCACTCATCTTCCTTAGGAATATTTAGGTTCACCTTTGAATTCCAATTCAGAAATATCATTTTATTAGTATATTGATACTTGAAGGTGAATGTTAACTATAATTTAATAAATAATTTCGTTGGCACATAACAAAATACCATCAAAACGTTTTCTTTGAATTGAAAATGTAAGATCTTCAGAGTCTTTCACTAAGTATTAGAATTTTGACCCACGCTGATAACTTCTCATTCGTCTGTCGATATTTCTTATTTCTATTTCTAGTTTGATAAAAAGATTTAAACCCAATACATCTCTTTGTCCTCACGATATTTGAGTCGAAAACGTTTTTTAATAATATTGATGGGTTTTTACTTTCGGTTCCCTCAGTAAGTCAAAAAGTTGTGAAGTTGAAAAGGTGAAGGCGGTAGTTTTTGCTGATGATTTTATTTTACTGGTCTCTGGAAAGTTCGTCATCTTGATTAGCGAAATCACGTGGATAGATCTGAACAAAGTTAGCGACTGGGAGAGGAGCCGTGGACTAGGTGTTAATCACCGCAAAACTGAACTTATGCTCCTTACGACCAAAACTAAAATACCTGCCTTCACTCTACCCCGTTCTGACTTAAAGGTCATAAAACCTGTCCTTATCTTCCAGTGCGAAATATCAAGGAGTCATTCTAGACAACACACTTAACTAGAAAATCAAATATTTAAGAACGGGTTAAGAAGACCGTTGTACGTCGTATTTTGTGTTACGTATAGATTGTGTGGTGGCCGAGAAAATAAGGAAGGTTTTTAGAATAGCTACTGTCAGCACTACAGGGTCCCTAAACTCTCGAAAACTTACAAACTTTTAAGCAAGACAAATGGATAGACGGGATGGAAGTTATCAGTTGCATCCCAGCCTCTTTTTATAATACAATTATTTTGGAGGTAATATCATTTTTGCTTGCAAAATATTTGACATGACAAATATTTTTTCAGTTTTCGTCATTTATAAAACAACCGTTAGTTGATGTTCTTTTGTCTGAATTTATAAAAATGTGGTATCACGTCGCATTGTATAATGAATTGCTATAATAACAGAACCGGAGACCAAATTTTCTTCTAAGTCCTTTCTGCATCTTTTAGTGTTATTATCTGAAATATATAGCCATCGATTACAATAGCTTTCTATGGTATGTTAATTATCAAGCTGTCACCCATTTTTGAAAGAATCCATCAGTTTACTTAAGAAAATATAAGTGAAACACTAATTTTCCTTTAACGTACAGGAAAACTCAAAATAACAAGCAGTTTAGATCGAGGGTAAGAAAAGCTTTATGGGCAGTTTTATTAACAGTTGTTCATAACTTTTGAATAACACAGTTCCTATGAATTTTGTAAAAGGGATTACATTTCTGCTGTTCGATACCTTGAAAATGTAATAAAAGGCTTTTGGTGCTCAAGCTGTATCGAAAACAAGAGCTTGTAAGAGGTTAAAATTGTTCAAAAAGAGTAAAGAAAGTGTTGAAGACGATGAGCTAAATGTCAACAAAATTAATAAATATGTGATCCAAAAACAGTGTTTGAAATTTCGAGGCCTTACTTCTTGTAGGAAATGTCGGATGTGAAAACCATTTTAAGTAAATATATGGATCTCATAAAAATGAAGTCGAATTTCGTGCCACTTTTCCATAACTTTTCGATAAACTAAACCGATACATGGGAGACTCTATGGAATTGATAAAAGAATGAATTCAAAATTAAGAAGAATTTTTGGACGTATGAATAAATTCCTGGCTAAATTGGTCTAAGGCTTCTGTAGTTCGTTTACATCTCTAGCAACGAGCTAAAAACGAGCTTCTTATTTTCTCAAAGACAAGTTCACTTAACGCGAATGCGAGTAGTCTAAAAATTAAAAAAATACTTGCACAAACTCCTCTACTGTTAGAATTAGAAGTTCTTTTAAAACTTCAATTTCATGGAGTTTATCTGTTGAACTTTAAATTTTTGTCGGTGTATTAAAATTATTCGATAACTTGCTTTATTAAAATTTAACAAACAATCCATCTTACTTGTTGAATTCTGAGTTCCGAAAAACTCATAGAATTCAAATTTACCTTTTCAGTTGATATTGAAAATTAAAATATTTTCTATGTCCAACTTGACTTTGTTGCATTCAAAATATTCGTAGTCTAATCGGTGGATATTAACATGGGAACGCTGTTGAAAAGAAAGAATTAATTGATCTGGTCGGTTTGAAACAGTGGACCAACTTTATTAGTGCCCTGATATCAAGGTCAATCCTTAGCCGAATAGCGAGAATAACATATAGCATACTAAAACATGCACGCCCGTAATTGTTTGGAACTGATGGGAGTGAAACCATGTGCTCAGAGTAGGCAACGAAAAAGTGAGGTCTACTTTCATCCGCCTTAATGCTACAAGCATTTTTTTGGGTGCTAGGCTAATTTAAAAACATCAGCCTTATAAACATTCACGGACCAACGAAAAAGTCCCCAGACGAATAGAAAGAGATTAACGACGAACAAGTTGAAAGGGTTCTTAATGCCTGCCCAAGTTATGACGTAGAAGTCAGTCTTGGGAATTTGAATGCAACAATAGGTCGGTACGCGGTATTCAGGCATTACGCAGGCACCAATAGTTTTTAAGAGAACATTTGTGACAACACATTTCGAGTCTTAAAACCGGCAGTTGGCGGCATTGAAAAACTTCGTTGTCAGCGAAAAGATATTTACAAAGGCATCTGGGGCCCTAGAAATGGCGATCTCAAGGCAACCTAGCCTGAGATCCAATTAGCTCTGTAGTGCGCCGTTTTGATAATAGCTCGATTCAACAATGAAATTGTCCGAATTCGAAAAATTGGAACTATTTTTCTATTTGACTACTTTCGAACCAACGAGAATCAAATAGTTCTAGTTGTGCCAACTATATTCTTATGAACCTTCGAATAAACAGGACTACTCAAAAGTAGAATTCAAAACAAGGCAAAATCAAAGTAAAGTTTTTTCTTGGCAAAGTGTAGGGTAGAGCGAGGATAATTTTTACGAAAGGAAGATTTGTCGTTTTCAAATATCGCTCTACACATAATGCACAAAGAGCGGAAATATCAAAATAAAGAGTGCTTGACATGTTATGACTCGCTCTTATGAAAATGGCACTTGTGTCACTGCGCTGTTGTCCTACGCACGTGCGTTTTGTTTGCGGTGCATTTTTTTGATCATTTTGCAATTTCTGTTTTTCGGATAACATTTTTCAGTGACAATTCTCTTTGTTTTTTATTTTGTTATTTGATTAACCAATCAAAAGGTTTAAGGAATAAATATATGTCTCAGTGTTGGCTACTTTAGAAATTTGTTAAGCTTAAAAATATTTATTTAGAGTGACAAAAGAAGGATTTGACAACTAAGAAAAAGGATGATTTGACAAATTGTCAAATCATTTTAATATCGATTTTCAAAATGTTCAAAAGAAGATCCTATCCTCCTGCTCCTAGACAATCATACTTCGCACTGTTCACTCGATGCTATTTTGTATTGTCGCGATAATGGGATCGTTATGTTTCCTTCCCAACTCATACGTCTCATAGTTTGCAGCCCCTAGACGTTTCGGTGTTCAGACCATTTAAACGACAGTGCAAGGTATCGTTTAACAACTATTTGGTAAACAACCCGGAGGTAATGCAGGGGATCACAGCATATGACATACCCACACTTTCATCTCAGCCGTTTCTCAGAGCATTCTCTCCAGAAAACATAACAAAAGGATTTTTATCCATAGGGATATTACCCTTCAATCCTGATATTTTCGAGGACAGTGAATTTTGTGAACCTGCTGGATTCGAAGAAAATAAAGAAACAAGGGAGTCAACTGTTGCTGCCTCAATAAATTCATTACCTTTGATTGAATCCTCTAACATCGACACAACTGTACCATTACCAACATCAGTTGCCATTGAAGACGGTTCTACTTCAGCTGCGGCACCGCTAACTTCTATAATTGAAAAACTCGTACCACACCGGAAGCTATTCGCCCTTTTCCGAAATTAGGGAAAACAAATCTACAGGTCGTCCGATTGAAAAGTCCAGAGTTTATACTGATACTCCAGAAAAAGACCGTTTAGAGGAACTCGCAGCCAAAAAGAGCCTCAAGCTCCAAATGAGAAGCATTCCTAAGGTAAAAAAACATAAGGTCGTGAAACGTGTACTGAATGATTCTACGAGTAAAGACTGCGATAAGTACAGCCTCCGGGATTCGGACACGTTACTTCGATGGGAAGAGAGCAACGAAGACCAACCGGAACGAGTTAGATTCAGCAAGCATATTATCGCCAATCCCGGAGATTATGTTCTTATAAAATTTGGTGATAAAAAGAAGTTCTTTTACGTTGGATTGGTAGCAGCTGTTGATCAGGATTCCGCTTTACCATACACAGTCAAATATTTCCGAAGACAAAAAAACATAGGTCAAATTTATTTTACGAGCCCTTAGTTGAAGATATTAAACTAGCAATGTCAATGGACTTGGTAGCCAAGCTCCCAAACCCTGAAGAAATGCCAGGTACCTCTAGATCCAAAGAAAAAATATTATTTAACGTCGATTTTGCAGGTCTCGACATTCGTTAAAATACAAAGTCGGAGGAAGTACGAGTCTTTAGTTTTTTTAAGAGCCTTAATTTATTAAAACTTTTCTTATCTAGTAATCTATCTAATACCTACCTATCTAAGAATTTATAAATTTATAAAGATTTTACGTTTCAAGTTCATTTAAAGTAAAAGTTCTTATGACGTTTTTCATTGGTTTCACTCAAGGTTTCACTCATTCTGAAATCCAATGGAACGCTGCAAGTTGCTTCTACTCAATTCTTGGGTTTGCACTCTGTTTAGGTGAATTGTGGAATAGAAATTATTTGCTGCCACACAAAAAGTGAAATGAATTGTGCCAATGTGATACTTTCAGAAGACTTCCGGACACTCCTGTACGCTTCCGGACGTCCAAAGGAAAAAGTCATTAGATTAGCAAATCCTCCCACCAGTTATCAAAATCCTCCTAAGGATCTGTCAAATTCTCCTCAAATCCTAGGAGGTTTCGTCACTTTTTTATTTTGGTTTTGAGCTTCATATCATCAAGACCCTTTTGAATATCATATTGGAATATTGGTAATTTTCAAGTCAAATAACAAAGAATCATCTTCAATTATGAAGTTTTTACCAGTCGGCTAAATGTTGGTCCAAATGTATAAAATATTATTTTTGTGTTAAATCCTCCTCGCTCTAACCTAAGTATGATGTTGAATATGAGTTCCATCTTCGACTAAATTATACCGGGAATTCGTAATTTTTGCCAAAAATTGCGTTTGGACTTTCGTTTTTCTTCCTCATTACTCTTTCGATTGAAGTCAAAACTTCGGCAAGTGTTTTGTTTGCTGTGCAATGCCAGCGTTCTTGTCACCACCGATTTTGTTTTTTTTTGTTTTTAAAACTGTCAAAAACTGTTGAAGACAAGTTGGTATAACCGGCATCCGATTCTACTTTCATACGTAGTACGATTTGAAAGTAGAATAGGAAATGAGTTTCAAATAGAATCAAAAGTAGAATCAAGTTACACAGTAGGGTTATCACCTGATAGATTTACTCCTACTCCATCTACCTGAAACGTGATTTAAGGAGGGAGAGGGAAATCTGATTACCGATCCAGCGACATATTGAATCGATGGAAGGTGTACTTTAATGAAATGTAAAACGGTCAGTCAGGCCATATGGTTCTGCCATCAAGTATAGAAGAGGTCGAATTGTATCAAACAAAACAAAGCCGCAGGAGACGATCCGGGCCAGTTTTATATCGGCAATTTATAAAATTATAGTTCACGTATTGGAACATGAAGAAATGCCAGAATACTGTCGAAAAGGTATTACATTTCCCATACCCAAGAAAGGCATTGTCACAACTTGCTGCAACTTAAGAGATATCACGTTGTTGAGTACCGCTTTTAATATACTCTCCTCTATTCTACATAATCGGAAAGCCACATTAAAAATCTCGACCTCTTAGGCGTGTGCGAGAGTAAGGTTTTGCGAAGAATTGTTGTCTCCTTATTTGGGGAAGGACTATTTTGTAGACGCTGTATGCAATCTACCGAGAAGCAGATATTGTCACAAAAATAAAATTCGGAAGAGGAACCAGCTCAGAAAGTCTTTTGTAGTATACTTTTTATAGTAGACCACAGCGTGTCAGGACATGTTTACGCTGCTGGTGAGATAGCGTATAACTGGATTGCCTCAACTCGCAATCGTGATAAATAGAGAGTCTTTTTGTATGATTTCTAGCAACCATTCCACAAAAGTAGAGTTTCATTGTCAAACAAGAATTGTTTAAGGATTTTTAAAGCACAATTAAAGGAGTAAAATGTAATACATTTTTATCGGCGATGGGCACGTGAAATCAAGGACCTCGATTCTCTTGCACTTTCTCATAAGTATCGGAGATATTTTCTAGAGATGTGAGATCTTAGAAGAATTTGACGTATATCCATGTGGGATTTAGATGACTGTACCGTTGACTTTAACATGATTTCAGTTCTGGCAGATGTATTTAAACATAAAAACCATTAACTTTCAAAGTCCAGAAGTCCCTTTAGAAGACCTGCATTTTCGCGTTATCATATTTTTATTATGGTAGTAACATTTTAATTACCTTGGAATTTTCAAATATTCAAGCGCTTGCTTGTGTTTTTTCTTAAACTTCGTAACTCAATAAATTTGTTCCAAAGATCAAGGAAAACAAATATTAATGCAAGAATCCCTTCGAAAATCATGAAATTGCGATGTGGTGAGGACTCTATTCAAACATTGGATGATATAATTTCCATTTTATATTTTATTATCCTTAACAATCAGTTTTGAAATTGCATTCCTTTTAGCCAAAACAATCTGCAGAACCTACAACAAAACTAATTTAGAAAATACCTCTTACAAATTTCTATATTAATCCATTTTACCGCCTTTCATTAAAGTTGAACCAATTTATCAATTTTAAGACAAACCTCATTCGGCACCATCATCAAAATCATAATTATTTATCCCATATCTATAAGCAAGACATACTCCTGACCCATCTTCAGCTCCAGTTCCTTCTCCAGCACCAACTCCAACTCCATTTCACACACTCTGATTCATTACCTTTAATCATCTTTGGCGCCGAACATCTACCTCTACTACCTTCCTTCAAGTACTGTACCGTACAATCAAAATCACTATACCTACTCAACTCATGCATCAGGCTACTGATTTCCGATCCAGATTAAAATAGAAATATTCCAGGTACGTATGTATGTGTAAATATACGTAGATTATATGAGGCTATAGAGCATCAACGAATAACCATCAACATCATCATCGGCTTAATATTACTGATGGTACTATGAATTGCAATTAAGCCATCAAACCGTACAGGCAGCAGCAGCCAGCGTACCGTACACCTCATCACCTACACATAATATATAAATAAATGTACATATACATATAAGGACGAGGACGCACCGTAAGGGTACCAAACGAACGCCTTCTCAGTACATATATTTTGCTGTTTTGTATGACGTGCCAACAGACCCATAAAATTAGTCTTATTGAGTTAACACCTCATAGAGAGACACAAGAGCACCCTAAAGAACGAAACCATTAATTTAGCCTACAGATCCTTGAAAACCCATAACGAATGTTCATTAAAGCTCGCATCATCTCGATATATAGAATCTCCTTTGATCTTGATTCAGAGAATTCCGTCCTGACGTTACCATCGTCGTCGTCGCTCGTTGGTCTATAGCCAGAGCCACCATAGCATAGCATCAGTTTTCCAAAGCCATAACCTTGCCTTTTGCAATGAAAAACTTTTCCAGTATCCTCCAATAAAAATAAAAAGCATTACGCTCCCGCTAACACCAACAAATCTTGATTGCGGCAAATTAATCAAAATGAGTAAAAAAAAAAAAAAATAAAAACACAGAACGAACAAAAATCAGGGGGATCCGATTTCGCGCGACTGCCTCACGAAATGAATATATTACCATTAACACCTAAGGTGTGAACACACGTAACGTGTTGGAGTTCGAGACTGAGTCCGAGGTACGTGCGTCGCTCCTCGTCGCGTCGTCCGTTCTATGGCCAGGTCCGTCGACAGCAGCAGCGTAGCAGTGACGACTGCGGCTCGGCGCGGCGGCTATAGTAATTAAACCCACCTGAGTCAAGTATCATCAATTGGACTCCAATAAGCACACATAACCAGCACCACCCTTTTACTGGTCGTTCCACAGCTGCTCCCATCATCACCACCTTAACACATCTTGCATATAAGTAGAAGGTGCCATAGAGCCAGTGAGCCCTCTGTTTTAATCATGCTCCATCAAATGCGGACTAAATTAAAGGTCGGCTTGCTGTTGTTGGCAGCACCTCCATTTCTGCTTTGGCGAATTAATATGATAGGACTTACTTACACTCGTATAATGGTAACGTTTCGCGGCACTGAAACTGAGTAAAACGTTGCAGTTTTATTTCCAGAGAATATGGGCGACTTGGGAAGAAGCGCGTGTTTGATTTTTAAAACGCGAGCTATGCCTTTATCGTACCTATTCCTCGCAGTTACTGGACTGTAAGTCCCCGAGGAATTTCACGAGCCGCCGCGCCGCTCCATCCGCCAACGAATATTCCTATTGCGATGGAGTTTGCAGTTTGCCCTGGAGGCTGGTACAGGTCTTTATTATTTTGCTCTAAAACACAATCTGGCATAGGGATCTTGTTCACACCTCTGTTCAAGACAGAGGAACTTAGTTTTTGGTATAAATGGTGTTGTTCTTAAGGTATTGTATAAGGATTGCCACTAAATGTCTACACAAAGTTACAGAAATTGAACATTAAACGTTACATCTGTGTGCGTTTTGTGAAGGCAATACTTTGTTTGTTCTCAATTTGGTCATTTAAAGGTCAGTTACATGCGTTGGCAGAAAATAAGGAAAGGGTTCACAATTCCTAACGTATGATATGAGAGAACCGTTTGATAATATGAGAAAGCAAACCGGGACGGTCTCAATAAACTCATCAGGAACTTTAACTGGTCACTATGCTTCCTCGATAGTGACGTGGATTCCAGCACAGATATGGTTACAAATGATATTCTTTGTGGAATGAGGAATTGTATCCCTAATAGGCTAAAATTTATCAAACAAAAGGAAAACTCATGCGCTTTGATTCGAGCTGTAAAGAGGTTATTAGGATCAAAGATGTAAATTTCCAGATTTATAAAGCCAACCCCACTGAGAAAAACCGGAATAGGTTCAATCAAGCTAGAAAGACCTTAAATTTTCGTATTTGACGAACCAAATTTCTGTACGACCACAAATTAAATTAAAAAAATCTACAATGTCATAAAGGTCATAAATGTCATAAAGGTAGCAGTTTGCTGTTAATTCAATGCTACCGGTGAGTGTCATGAGTCCTCCAGTTCTTGAGAGCGTAGACGATTTTATGGGACTGGTCTTTTTCCGAATTTAAAAAGCTGGACTGCATTTGTCCAGGATGTCCCTAAAAATGGCGAATCCTCTTCCCCCTCCTTTCTATAGTCCAATTGTTCTTTTGTCTTCTTCTTTTTTCCAAGGTAATGAAAACGCTGATTAATTTATAGCTTAAGAAATATCCTAGAAACAGAAGCTTTTTAATGACCGGCAATACGGCTTTCGTAGCAATATGTCTTATGGTTCAACTCACTGAACAGTGGAACAAATGTGTCCATCATTTTGGAGAATGTAAGATTATTGCCCTTGATATTTCAAAGTCATTTGATAGAGTTTGGCACCAAGCCCTCTTATCGAAAATGCGTGCTTTTGGTATTGATGAATCTCTTCTCATTAGATTAGATATTACCTTTCTAACAGTTCAATTTAAATTGTATTTAATGGTTTCAAGTCTCAAATTCATAAATTAAATGCTGGTGTTCCCCAGGGCTCCGTTTTGTCTCCAACTCTCTTTCTCATATTCACACACGATCTTTTGTCTGCCAATTCTTTTCCATTAATCTGTTTCGCTGACGAAAGTACACGCAGCTTTTCATATTCGTTTCTAAATTCATATCCTTGCTCGACGGATGTGGAACTTTAACGGGAAAACTCAATGCTGTCTCCTGTCGTTAAAGCTTAACCCACCCCCTATACCGCTATCCATGATGGGCATTGCATCCATGAAACTAATCAACTTTCAGTACTCGGTATGTGTATCGCAGATCACATCTTATGGAATGACCACATAACTGATATCGCCAAAACGCTACAAGGTGCTCATCAAATAAGGTGAGTTCAATTTCGTACGTACTGTTAAGTATAGAGATTCATTTTTTAACTACTCATATGGAATGTGGAATGCTTTACCCAACTCTGTTTTTAACTACCATTTTAATATTCAAAATTTTAAGATCAATGAGCACCGGTAGCCTAAAAGGCTTATTGGTTTTCGTTTTTAAAAAATTAACTCAAATTAGTACCAATATTTTGTCAATACCTTCATTTATTCGCGAGATATCAAGAACCGGCCATCAATTTTTACCAACTTGAAGTATTGGTTTTTATGTTTTGTAAAAAAACTGTCTACTATTATTTGTAGATTTTAATTTTTATGAAAAAAAAACAGACTGTTTCTGATATTTCCAAATATTTTACTGAATATTCAAAAAAAATCATTTCAATATCAATACCATGACAATTAATTTTGTTTCAGTTTTTTTTTTTTTGATTTTTTCCAAAAATATACTTGTCTATATCACAATACATAATAAACAATTTAATCTCTAGATTTTAGGGACCTTGATACTTTGAGAAATGTCAAAATTTTCAATTTGACAGATCGGACCGGATACAATAACTTCCTATTTAAAGTTAAGATACCAATTATATACTAACTTATGTTGGCAGTACAGTCCGGGACGAACTTGGACCTAAAGTAACATGCGTCTCCAGCCAGCTCGGTTTCCATGCTGGCAAGCCATGCTGGTTGAAATCCTCCCCCCACCTGGGTCGTGGTCTTCCTCTACTTTACCATCCTTTGGGATTGGATTCGTTGTCATTGAACTTTTACTCTTCTAAATAGTGTTGCTTTATCTTCGCCTCCACTCTCCATCTATGCAGACGGGATCAAAAATAACCCGGAGAATTTTTCTCTCGAAGCATCTTAAAACGTTGTCATCTTGCCTTGCCATAAATGAGAACTGGTATACTGAGTATAATGAGTGTCTTATAAACGGTGCCTTTAGTTGTTCGGGATAGGACTTAAGTACACAATTGCCTATATCCCAAGAAGCAGCGATTTACAAGAGTTATTCTCAGTTTGATTTCAGTGCTGATATCGTTATTTGAATTTTCAGCGGTGCCTCGGTAGACAAAAGTCCATAACTACCCCTAAGTTATAGCTGTGCATGGTGACGTTTTTTCCAAGATGTCGTCATTTAATGTCCTTTCTTGATGACAGCATATACTTTTGCTCAACTTTAAATTACCGCAGCAGTGGACTCGCGGTTTATTTTATTTGATAGATATCTGCATATAAATAATAATTATAGCAATTTTAAGGTGGGTGCCAATTTGAGAGTAAACGACATTCGATCTTTTTGAAAGTCACTCGCAAGTGGACACGCTTACCACTATCCGAGATAAGCACTCGGAATACCAACACAGTTCGTATTCTGCGAGTAGCTGTCGAGAGTAAACATGTCAAAGCAGAGGA
This sequence comes from Eupeodes corollae, assembly GCF_945859685.1. Lineage (NCBI taxonomy): Eukaryota > Metazoa > Arthropoda > Insecta > Diptera > Syrphidae > Eupeodes > Eupeodes corollae. Next base: position 14,162 of record NW_026605521.1, read on the forward strand.
ACTATGTCTTTTTTTGCATATAAATTCGATTTGAATAAACATTTATAATTTCCTAAAGGAAGTGTAAAGTTTATATTATATATTGTAACGTGATACCAAACAAGTATATTTTATGAAAAAAAAAACAATTAACGGTTTTTTTATAAATAAAAAAAAAATGAAGACAAAATTTGTCACTTTGAAAATTGTACGAATAAAAAATGATTTTATCTCCAAAACAATTTTATGCAACGAAGAATAACGTTTTTAACATATTTCTTTTAACAAATTTTACGCAAAATCGAATTGACATTTTTTTTTATAAAAAATAAATACATACCTAAAAAAAACATTACTCAAAGTTGTAACAAGTGGAATTTTGACTCAAATAACTTTTAAAAAATTTTAGAATATGGCTTCCAATTTATTTTTTCTTATAAAAAATATTGTTTTCAACATTCGGTAAAATTTTGAGAGAAATCTATTTGACAGTTTTTTTTTGCAAAAAATAAAAACCTAAAAAAAATGAATAAAAGTTGGTAAAAATTGATTTTCGACTCAAATACCTTTTCAAAACTTTGAGATATTGGCTTTAATTTACTTTTATCTGTTAAAAAATATTGTTGTCAGCATTCAGTAAAATTTTGAACAAAATCGAATTGACAGTTTTTTTATAAAAAATAAAAAACCGAACAAAAATTAACAAAAGTTGGTTAATGATGGTTGGTCACCATCTTTTCAAAAACTTGAAAGTTAGACTTCAAACTTATTTTATCTTATAAGAAATATTGTTTTAAGCATTCTGAAAGATTTTTAGAAAAATCGAATTGACAGTTTTTTTTACAAAAAATAAAAACCTTAAAAAAAAATTTATAAAAGTTGGTAAAAATTGATTTTCGACTCAAATATCTTTTCAAAAATTGTAGATATTGGCTTTTAACTACTTTTATCTTTCAAAAAATATTGTTGTTTTTGTACAAAAAATTAAATACCTAAAAAAAAATTTAACAAAAGTTGGTAAAAATTGATTTTGATTGAAAATATTGTTTTCAACATTCGATAGAATTATGAAGAAAATCGAATTGATGGTTTTTGTACAAAAAATAAAACTCTAAAAAAAACAATACTAAAACTTGGTAAAAATTTACTTTCGACTCATTTACAGAAAATATTGTTTTCGATATTCAGTGATTTTTATATAAAAATCCAACAGTCCGTTTTTCATAAAAAATAAAATCTATAAAAAATAGTACGCAAATTTGGTAAAATTGATACTAGTACATATAGACAAACTTTTAAGCAAGACAAATCGACAGACGGGATGGGAAGTTATCAGTGTGGGTCGCATCCCAGCCTCTTTTTTATTTAAGAAATGAAATAAAATGCTACTAAAATTGGTAAAAATTATTTTTCGACTTAAAATCTCGTTTACAAAAGTAGATTTTGATATCAAACTATGTTATCAAATGCAAAATGTTGTTGGTAATTTTTAAATCTTTTAGAATAATTCAACTGACAACTTTTTTAACATAACACAAAAACCTACAGACTTTTTAAGCAAGGCAAATCGACAGGATGGGAAGTTATCAGTTTGAATATAATACATGGCCAACTGATAATATATTAGCAGAAGAAATCTATCAAGTGGACACGATTATGAGAGTACTCTCAGCAAGAAAACTCTCAATTTTCTAGCAAAGAGCTCGCGATAGCAAAACTTCTAATATTTGGCTCTCAAATGGACAGTCTCCATAGAGTTGCTCTCCAGATTTAATTAGCAGAAGTACTCTCAAATGGACAAGCACCTTAGAGCGCGGACACATTTATTTCTATTTTATATTAATTTTCAATGTTCACTTTTTTGCATACAAAACACGCAAAAATGGTTTCTTTTGACATTTATTCCATGTTTTTTGTTCATTATTGTAATATTTGCTTTTTTTGTTAGGGATTTCTTTGATTTAAATGCTTAAATGCAAAAAGTACTGCGCATATACCCAAACTCGCAATCACCCCAAATCCTATAGTGATCCCAGGCAGGGGGGTTGCATGCTGTCCCCCTGTTAGTATGCCGACCGTATTATCAATTCAAAAAAACTTGTTTTAGTATCATAAAATTAAATACAAAAAAGGTAGGGTTAAGTCCGAAAAAAGAAAATATTTTTTTCTATGACTTAAAGGTGTTTACTCGCCTTATAATTTAAAACATGTTCTATTGAGACCCCTACCTAACTGTAAAGAAAAAAAATATGAAAATACATAAGAATCCTTGCCCTGCATATTATCCAGCGCATTAGGGAAGACGGGTGTGGTTCATTCGCTCCCAAAAAAGGGAAAGTACAACTGCAACCCATCAAATCATCCGTCGATAAGTCTTCTTCCGAGCATTAGCAATTTTTTCGAGCAGTTCATCAACAGGAGTCTGAGCTGCGGACATCAAAATAATTCCATCCAAAAAGTTCGGGTTCAAGGCCTTTCATGACTCAGTTCAAGCTGTTTCAAAGGCGTTTCTGATATCCAATTTAATAAATCAAAACAACAATGCACAGGTGCTGTTCTATTTGATTTGGAAAAGGCCTTTGAGGGTTAGAGAGTCTTTACCTATAATGCTCTATGATATTTTTAACCATAGAAAGTTTGTTGTCAAAAGGGGCAATGTAAATCTAACACAACGTTCCTAATTAAAAATGGTCTTCAACCCGGAGCGGTGAATTCGCCGTTTCTGTTCAGCATTTACCACTACCTATCAGGTAGTCCAACAAAAGCAATTGTGCACAGAACGGCCCGAAAGGTTGAGGTTATTATAATTCTTTTGCAACCTAATTTCGACAAGATTCAGCGTTATTGCGACAACTGGAAACAACGGGGCTCGAATCGACAGAATTGGCAATTTTCTGTTACAACTCGTTCACCAACAATTTAATTTTGGGGCGTTTTATCCGAACGGTAGATACGGTCTTCTACAGGATAGATTGGCAGTTCCGCTATTCTACCATGTCAGACGAAGACCCATGGATAGTCGACTCCTATACGAGACCGAATTGATAGGGTGAAGCAGTAGAACCAGTTTTGGTTGCTGCAACCTACGGCACTTGATAGTGGGTAGTCGGGATGGGGCTTAAAGCTTTGGACGGCTTACATACTTGTTTTATAATTTTATAATTTAGCTATAAGTAGAATAAGCATGGTGGCATACAAAAATTAAAAAAAGAGGCTAGGATGCGACCTACACTGATAACTTCATACCCTTTCTGTCGATTTGTCTTGCTTAAAAATTTGTCTATATGTGCTAGTAACAATTTTTACCAAATTTGCGTACTATTTTTTGTAGATTTTATTTTATATAAAAAAACGGACTGTTGGATTTTTATATAAAAATTACTGAATATCGAAAACAATATTTTCTGGGAAATAAAATAAGTTTGAAGCCAATATTTTTAATTTTTGAAAAGCTATTTGAGTCGAATGTAAATTTTTATCAAGTTTTAGTATTGTTTTTTAGAGTTTTATTTTTTGTAAAAAAAACTGTCGACTCGGTTTTTTTCAAAATTTTACAGAATGTTGAAAACAATATTTCTTGTAAGATTAAATTAGTTTGGAACCAATATATCAAAGATTTGAAAAGATATTTAAATCCAAAATCAATTTTTACCAACTTTTGTTAATTTTTTTCGTAAAATTTTCGAGGTGAGAATTTTTTTTCAGTTTTTTTGTTTTATAAAAAAAACTGTTGATTGGATTTTTTTCCAAAAATATACTTGTTTTGTATTACGTTACAATATATAATATTAAATTTAATTTAAATCTCTAGCGTCATTGGTTCATGAGATATTAAGGTTTAACCAAAATCTTCACCTTTTTTTCAACCTGCTATGATATAAAAACCACCCATGCAATTGTCTTGAGAGCCCTTTCTGCATCTTTCTGCCTTATTATCTGTATAACAAAAAAAACGTCGCGAACGTACGGACTTACGAACGTACGTACACACGCGCGCACATACATCTCTCTAAAAATCTTTTATGTCGACTCTAGGGATCTGGGATCTTGAAACGTCGAGAAATGTCAAAATTTTCAATTTGACAAATCGGACCCATTACAATAACTTCCTATGGGAAGTTAAAAAAGGCCCTGATGAGTAACTTATTTCTATTTATATAATCCCTCATTTTTGTTTTTGATAAATAATGCCTTGAACTTATATTTAAAAAAATAATTTCCCAATATCAAGTTAGTAAAAAAACATTCGCTGTCTGAGAAGTGGATGGGTAATACATAAATTTATTGCTGCTAATTAACTGTGATAGTTTGACATGTTTCGTTCGATGTTTTCTTTTTTGTCTAATTTTCTAACTTCATATCAAATAATTAACCTTTGACATTTTATGGTAATTAAGTTATATTTATGATAGATATGTTTATTTTGTATGAACATAAATATTGGGAGCTTCCAACTTAAATACTTTTCAATTATTTTCCCAACTTAATTAGAAGTCGAATAAAATATTGTATTTACAAAAACAAAACAATCTAACTCGTATCCATTTCAAAGTGAGTTGTTGCGTCTTGGTTGTCCATTTTAAAAATGTTGTGCTTCTTTTATTTGCATTAAACGTTTTTCAAGAATTTATATAAATATGAACGTATGACCAGAAGAACTATGGTAAGAGAAAATTAGCCCCCTCGTTCATCAACACGTCAAGATTTATTGCAATTAGAATATGTGGACATTTTCTTTTTTTCATAATTGCAATACCTGTCCTGATGTTGGAACAAATAAAAACAAAATAGGTGTTATGTCCACAGGGACAACGTTCAACACCTTTTGAATGGCGCGGCAACAGCGACGCGTCGTTGTTGAAGCCGACAAATATGCGTGCCCTCTTTTCAGAGTCGACGAAGAGACGAAGATGAACTTGCTCCTTCTGGAAAAACTACTTATTGCAATTACGAGGTGACGACAAACGACATGACCATGGAGACGGCGACTACGACGACGATGAACGACGACAGTAACGTCAACGTCGTCGTCGTTGCTTCGCACGTCCTGCTCCTGATCCTGAACAAGAGAGGTGTGGACGACTGGCTTTCATGTTCGCTGTCGCCAGTGATAGCCGTGGGGTGTGTCTGGCGCTGCTCCTCCGGTGGAATTATTACGAATTATCTCGCTGACAAGTGTGAAAATTGTAAGAAAAAAAATGTTTTTGAACGACCAGAATGTTCTACACAAAAGATATATTATGTGATTTGAAGGAAGGAAGGAAGTGCAAGGGGGTAAGTGCTGCTGCTATATACATATAGTTTGTTGTTTCTGTATGTTGTTGCACAGGTGAATTGCGAACACTTACATTTTGAGTGACAAGAAGAAGTGTTATTACCTTTGGTCTTTGGTCTAGGGCATTAGCAAGGTTACCTTGACTCCAAACATATCACCGAAATGTCTGTTACAATAAGTGACACCATTGGAACCATATTTACAAATAATTATTATTATTGTTTTGAATATAACAAGACTTGTGACATGTCTAACAGCATTCATTCGTTTTGGGAATTTGTTTTGAAAAATAACAATTTTAAAGCGACGCAGATAAATGTTATGCCATAAGTTGACCATTTTTAAGAGTTTTAAGATTTTGGGTATAAATATTTTTTGGTGGTCTTATTGTGTTCGGTAAACTTTCAACAGGTCGGCAATAAAGAAAGAATATATAAAGTCATTGTTTCCAATTTTCGATTTTCAGCTTAACAATAAATTTTTATATGCTGGATAATGTTTCAAGAACAATTACAAAACTTCCTTATTGCACTTTAAAAAATGAGTTAAGTATAAAGAAGCTTAGAGGTTTTTCAGCTTAAGTATTTAGATCAGATTTGTATTTCTTAAATTTGTAGTTTTTTTTTAAAACAACATAACTCGACTTATTTAATTCAAAATTCATTTACTACCATACAAATCTAAAGGCTACCATTTTTATTATTTTAAGAGCATTTACAAGCTAGGAAAAAATGTCTGATATAAAAATGAATGTAAGACTTTAATTTAATTAATCTTAAAAATTTCGAATCGTATACCATTATGAGTTGAGTGTGATTTAAAAGGTTACTTACACATTTTATTTTAGAAAAAGTAAGTGAATGTTAATGAAGGACTAAGGCAATACCAACATTTATTTTATTAGGACAGATAACATTTTTTGATGAATATTTGAGATCCAAGAAAAAATATTGACCTCTCTATTGAAATCACTGATTTCAAGTTTTAAGAGAATTAAATATATTTGAGTTAAGTTATGATCATATTTTTTTGATGTGTCTTAAAAAATTAACATCCATAGAAATGAAAAAAATAAGATAAGGAACTGATAATTTTGAGTAAATTTTGTCGACTATAACTAACGTATGGTTCGAAGTGACATTTTTAATCAAACTAAAATAGTTAAAATAAATGATTGCCTCCTTTAAAATAGTCGCATGGTCTTGGTTAACATTTAACTTAAATACTTAATTAGTTCAGCTTAGAAAATATAGTTCAAGATAAAAGTTAGTGTCAAGTGAAAGATGAATTTGAACTGGGTTTTCACATGGAACATGCCTAATTTTTTTTGTAAAATATACGTTGACTATCTGTAAAGAATTACTGAAATTTCATAAAGCGCTTGAAAACTTTATATTATAAAAAGTTATCAGTTAAAGAAAAGTTATAGACTGGAAAATATGTGGTTCTTTACCAAAACCGAGGATTTGTTTTTTTTTTTTTTTAAATCACTTTCTAAAGCTGTTACATCTCTGTTAATAAAACGACTTAAAGCCCACTTTTTTTGGCTTTCGATCATATGCGTAAAAAACACAAAATAAATCAGTACAAAAAATTTTCTTAAACACATTATCAATTCTCAGAAATTGATTAAGCTTGATTATGTTTAAAGGTGCTTAAGTGATTTTTTCAACCTCAAAAAAAGGTTTAAATTCTATTAATCCAAATTCCAGCTGAAAGTCTAAATGATAAAATGTTAAGGGAAAACCTTTATATACAAATAATGCATCAAATAAGGGTCGCTAAAAAGTATGTCAGAATCGACTTTCTTGGGAATGATGACTTTCAAGTAAAATAAAACTTAAATTTGAATATTTAGAATGAAACAACAACAACTTGTGTGTGCTACCACCAAGTTCATAGGCTGGAGTTATAGCTATTTCACGGGGGCCAACCCGATCATCAGACTCCTTTAGTGGTGCTTAATCGATTTATGTTCAATTTAATTTTTGAAGAACTTTTGCCCGAGCTGGGCTTGAACAAGCGATCTAGCGTGTGAGGAGCTTGTGCACTACGCACTACGCCGCGCCACCGCACTTACATGAAAGTTGTAAGCCAAATTTTAACTGATTAGCAATAGAGTACAATGTTGCACTCAATTTGTTTTAAACGCGTGCTAAGACCTGAGAGTTCATATTTGAAATATTTTTTAAATTCTCATGGGAAGTTATTTTAATCGATCCGATTTGTGGATTGGAAAATGTTGACATTTCTCGGCGTTTCCTGGTACATTTTCTGATGTGATACCAAAATGGTCCAAATTCGAAATTAGATTTTTTTTATAAATTAATTTTTTTTTTAATTCAAAATAGACACAAATTTGTCGGCGTAAGATACTTTTTCCCAAAATATAAAATGTTGTAAAATTGAAATATCACTCAGAAAACATGACAAAGCTGATATAAAATGTCATATCACTCAAACCAACTTTCTTTGTCGTATCGCCGCAATTTAAACATATTTTTGATGGTGTGGTATGTATGGGGGGCATGATTGTCCCTTGCAACCCCTCTACCTTGGGACTTTATAGAATTCAGTTTAACGGCTTAATGGATTACAAATTCAAAATTCATTATAAATTAACGAGAAAAAATAGGTTGGAATAACTTCTCATCCCGTCTGTCGATTTGTCTTGCTTAAAAATTTTAGGGTTGGGTTACAAAAGTTGTTAGTTGATTTGTTCAAAATGTAGTTAAGTTTGAAAATCTAGCTTAGTTATAGATTTTTAGTCGAAACAAATTTTTACCAACTTTAGTGGCATTTCTTAAATTTTCACATATTTGATGAATAATATTAATTTGAAAAATATCAAGAACCGAACTTCAAGTTTTACCAAATTTGAGTACTATTTTTTTTAGATTTTATTTTTGTAAAAGAAACAGGACCGTTGAATTTTTATAAAAAAAATTGACTTTTCGCAAAATCTTACTGAATGTTAAAAACAATATTTCTTATAAGATAAAATAAGATGGAATCCATAATCTCAAATTTTTTAATAGATATTTATTTCGGAATTCAATTTTTACCAACTTTTAGTAAAAATTTATTTCAAGTTTTTATTTTTTATAAAAAAAACTGTCAATTCGATTTTTGTCTAATTTTTTTATGTTAAAAACGTCATTCTTCGTTGTACAAAATTATTTTGAAAACAAATTTATTTTTTGTTGGTAAAATTTTCGAAGTGAAAGATATTTTGTTTTAAGTTTTTTTTTTGTTTTATAAAAAACCCATAATTAGAATTTTTACAATAATATGTTTTTTTAGTATCACGTAACAATAAATAATTTAAACTTTAAATAAAGTATCTACTGTTACTGGACCGATTACAATAACTTCCTATGGGAAGTTAATAATAAGTTGCTGGAAAAACACATTGAAAAAATGTTGGTTTCCAAAGACTTCGCCTAATTAGGCAATGATCTATATGAAAAATTACTTGAAAGACTGAATTTCTTTGTGTCTCTGCAAAAGAAAAGCAAGGGAATGTTAATCAGGGACTAAAGCAATGCCAACTTTTGTTTATTAAGCAGTATAACATTTGTTGTTGTATATTTAAGATCCCAGAATAATATTGATCTTTCAATTAAAATCACTAAGTTCAAGTAATAAGAGAACGAAATATAATTGAGATACATACGTTGTGATCATATTTTGTTTGATGTATCTAAAAAAATTGACATGCAAAGTAATGCGTCCAATTTCGACTACAAATAACTTATTGTACGAAGTGAAATTTTCAATCATACTGCTAAAATAGTTTTATAGCAAAGGACTAATAGACTAGTACTTACAACCCTCGGCCATTCCTGTGTGCGAGTACTGTTGTCAGGGATGGAGCAAAGGATTGCCTTCTTTAAAATAGCCGCATGATCTTGGTTAACCTATAACTGAAATACTAAATCAGTTTAGATTAGAAAATGGAGTTTAAGATTAAAGTTAGTGTCAAGTAAAAGATAATAAATATAAAAGCTTATGATCTGTAGAAAATTACTAAAATTTCATTTAGCGCTTGAAATTTAATAATTTAAAAAAACTATTTCTTCAAAGATTTTTATTTGAGTAAAAGGTTTACACTTTAAAATATGTGGTTCTATGACAAAACCGGTTATTTTTTTGTTAACAAATCACTTCTTAAAACTGTTCATCTCTGCTTAGAAATCGACTTAAACCCCACCTTTTGGCTTTGAATCATATAACCTCTAGTCTAAAATTTCCCATTATTAATTAATTAAAACATTTATATTATTTATATTGCAACCCATATTTCGTAAAACAGAAAAAATTAAAAAAGGTTTTGTAATATTAGAAGCCTCCAAGTTAAGTAATAATTTCAACATAGAAAAGGAAAAAAATCCAATTCTAGTAAACCAAATTCCGGTTAAAAGCCTAAATTATGAAATGTTAAGGGAAAACATTTGAAGACAAATTATGTATCGGGTAAGTATAGTCAGAATATAAGAAATATTTTTGTTAACATTCAGTAAAAATTTAAAAAAAATTGAATTGACAGTTTTCGTACAAACAATTAAAAACCTAAAAATAAAATTAACGAAAGTTGGTAAAAAATTGATTTTCGACTCAAGTGTGTTTTCAAAAATTTGAAATATTGGCTTTAAATTAGTTTTATCTTATAAGAAACAGTGTTTTTCAACATTCGATAAAATTTTGAAAAAAATCGAACTGACAGCTTTTTTCCAAGAAATAAAACTTTAAAAAAAAAAAAAAACAATACTAAAACTTGGTAAAAATTTACTTTCGGCTTAAAATAGCTTTTCAAAAATTGAAGAGATTGGGTTCAAAATTATTTTATTTCACATAAAAATTGTATTTCAATATTCAGTAATTTTTATATAAAAATCCAACAGTCCGTTTTTTTCATAAAAAGTAAAATCTACAAAAAATAGTACTCAAATTTGGTAAAAATTGATACGAGTACATATAGACAAACTTTTAAGCAAGACAAATCGGACAGATGGGATGGGAAGTTATCAGT
>NW_026605522.1:0-23626 GCF_945859685.1 Eupeodes corollae
GGAATCTTCACCAATATCATTCCTGAATTTTTAACCCAACAAACTTATGTTTTTGATACTAAACTGAACTTTAAGCAACATTTTAGAAACCAATGTGTTCCCTTATAGCAATAAGTTGAATTAAATAACTTTTTTTGAGGGAGTAATGCTGATGAAACAGAAAACGGAATAAAGTATAAAAGATATGGTTGTTTTATTTGAATTAAGTCTTATATATAAAGGCTTTGTTTTCCAAATGGGATACAAACTAATAAACATTGCGATGAGACCTGAATTTATTGTATATAGACGGAGGTCAAACACAAAGGATTCAATAGTTTCCGTGATTTCGTTTTTATATTTTTGTTTATTTGGTTTGTTCACAATTGAGAATAGAAGAGAATTCTAGTATAAATATCATTCTGAATATGGTACAGAAGTCTAAAGTTTAAAACGATGTGATATTATATATATGAAGTCTGAAAATTCAAGTGTCAACTGTGATTTTAAAAGTGTTGTTTGAAGTGCAACGTGTGTAGCATCAATTATCTGTATAATGTTAAAAAACCAGTACACATTTGTGGTCATTTGTAAACAACATATGAGGAATCCTTCCTCTTCCTCGGTTTCTATACTCGTTGGCAACAACACTCCAATTGTTAGCTCTTTAAGAAAGCTCATCTCTTTGCAAGGAAGTTTGCTGCGAGTGAGTGTTTGGACACCCCCTGTCAACGAGCGTGTTAGTGATTCTATGGGCTCATTATTTTTTCGAACTCGTGCTGCGGTGAGATGCCTAAAAGATCTCATCTTTGTCCAAATAGTATCCACGTTATTATATTCTAAAAAGGTGTTCTTCAACGCTGGCAAAACCACTGCGTAAGCTTCTTCATTTGTCCTACTCCTCAGGTCTCGTTCCTAGCGGAAAACCGCATTCGTCTATCCTGTACACAAAAACGGCGAATCATCCTCACCCTCTAATTACCGACCGATTGAACTTACCTCCCTTCTTTCCAGGTCGTGGAAATGCTCAGTAATTGTCAGCTCAAGAAATATCTCGAAGATCAAAACCGTCTTAACAGCTGACAATACGACTTTTGCAGCAATAGCGCCACTGGTGATCTCATGGTTCATCTCACTGAACAATGGAGCAAATCTTTACATCGTTTTGGAGAAAGTAAGATTATTGCTATTTCAAAGGTATTTGATAGGGTTTGGCATTAGGCTCTCTTATCGTTGTTTATCGTGCTTTCGTTTTTCATGAATCCCTCTTTCATTGGACTAGAATTTACCTTTCGAATCGTTCAATACAAGTTGTATTGGATAAATTTAAATCTGAAAACCACAAAATAAATGCTGGTGTGCCCCAGGGCTCTGTTCTTTCTCCAACACTTTTTCTCATTTTTACTAATAATCTTCTTTCTGCAACTTCTACTCCAATACATAGTTTCGCTGAGGATTGTACTCTCGGCTTTTCATATTCGTTTTCAGAATCACATCCTTCTTCTTGGGATGTGAAACTGCAACGACAAAAAATAATAAGCTCATTAAATTTCGACCTAAACAGAATTGTTCAATGTAGAATAAAAAACCGTGTGGAATTTAATGCTTCGAAAAACCAATGCTGTCTTATATCTTTTAAGTGAGATATACCCCCTTGTGATTAGCCATGGATAGCACTTGCATTGAGGAGACTGAACATCTCGATATTCTCGGTATTTGTGTCACCAACCACCTCTTGTGGAACGATCACATACGCGATGTCACCAAAATTGCCGCAAGGTGTTTGGGTATCCTTAGGCGATGCAAGAAATATTCCACCCCTTCTGATCTGGCTATTATCTACAAGACTTACACACGTCCAAAGCTTGATTACAACTCCCATCTCTGGGTTGGTGCTCCTGCAACTTACTTTAGCCTCTTGGATAGTATTGAACGTAGAGCATTTAAATTGATAGATGATAATATCATCATAAGTTCATTTAATTCGCTTAGTCATCGTCGTAACGTTTCTTGTCTGACCCCCTGTTACCCTTATTTTAACGGTTTATGCTAGAGAGAAATAACCAGTTGCATTCCTCCCCATAAACCGTTCAACCGTAATACTCGCGCTTCTAGGAATGCTCATCAGTATACCCTCGAGCCCAATTTAGGCCGTACTGTCAAATACAGAGATTCGTTCTTTAGCCGTACTGCGAATGTGAAATACCTTACCAGACTCTGTTTTTCCTATTCATTGCTATTCTCCTTTCAAATACTTTCTCTTTTTCCTAGTGCTCACATTGTGTCTGTATAATAAGGGAAGTCATATCCCCTTAAGTGTGTGCGTATTATAAAATAAAAAAAGATGCTGGGATGCGACCCACACTGATAACTTCCCATCCCGTCTGTCGATTTGTCTTGCTTAAAAGTTTGTCTAGATTTTATTTTTTTATGAAAAAACGGACTGTTGGATTTTTATATAAAAATTACTGAATTTTGAACCCAATATTTTTAATTTTGAAAAAATATTTGAGTCGAAAATCAATTTTTACCAACTTTTGTAAAATCTTTTTTAGGTTTTTAATTTTTTGTATAAAAACTGTCAATTCGATTTTTTTTCAAATTTTACTGAATGTTAAGAACAATATTTTTTAAAAGATAAAAGTATTTTAAAGTTAATACCGACAAATTTTGAAAAGATATTTGAATCGAAAATCAATTTTTACCAACTATTATACATTTTTTTAGGTTTTTATTTTTTGTAAAAAAAACTGTCAATTCGATTTTTCTTAAAATTTGTTCTAATGCTGAAAACAATATTTTTTATAAGTTAAAATAAGTTTGAAGCCTAAATTTCAAGTTTTTGAAAAGATATTAGAATCGATATTCAATTTTTACCAACTTTGAGTAATGTTTTTTTTTTATTTTTTACAAAAAAAAATGTGAATTCGATTATTCTCAAAATTTGATCAGATGTCAAAAACATTATTCTTCGTTGCACAAAATTGTTTTGGAGATGAAATCATATTTTAGTGGTCAAATTTTGGAGGTGCCACATTTTTTTTTCAGTTTTTTTGATTTATAAAAAAACCGTTAAATGCTTTTTTTTTCAAAAAATATACTTCTTTGATATTACGTTACAATATATTTATAAAATTTAATTCAAGTCTGTAGCGTTTTTGGTTCGTAAGATATTTATTGTTAACCAAAATGTTCACCCACGCAATTTTCTTGAGAGCCCTTTATGCATCTTTCTGCCTTATTATTTGTGTAACAAAATTTATTTGAAGTCGATATTTTTTTGGTTCTTGACCTATGGAAGACGAAAAAAACGTCGCAAACGTACGTACACACGCACGCACAAACATCTTTCTAAAAATCTTTTATTTCGACTCTTGGGACCTTGAAACGTCAAAATTTTCAATTTGACAAATCGGACCCATTACAATAAATTGATTTTGAATTTAAGTTTTAATAGTATTTAGGTTTTCGTGTTGAGTTAAAAAAGTTGTCAGTTGAATTATTCTTTAAAATTTTAAACTAACCAACATTATTTTTCATTACAAGGAATAGTTTAGTTTAGAAATCTAGTTTTATTAAATAGATTTTTAGTGGAATATAAATTTTCACCAATTTTAGTAATATTTCTTAATTTTTTATAAATTCGATGAATGAAATTAATTTGAGAGATATCAAGAACCGAACATCAATTTTTACCAAGTTGGCGAGCCTTTTTTTGGTTTAAAAAAAATACTACTAAATATCGAAAAAAATATTTTCGGTGATATAAAAAAGTTTTAATTCAATATTTTTAGCTTTTGAAAAGCTATTTGAGTTGAAAGTGAATTTTACCAAAATTTAATATTTTTTTGTAGGTTTTTATTTTTTGTAAAAAAAAAACTGTCAATTAACTTTTTCTCAAAATTTTACTAAATGTTGACAACATCGACTCTAGGAAACTTGAAACGTCGAAATGTCAAAATTTTTTAATACGACAAGGTGGACCCATTTGATGACGATATTTTATTATGCAAAAATTTTGAAAAAGAAAATGTTACTAATGGTTTTGATGAAAAAAAAAATAATTTTAAATCGAAATTGAAGACAGATTTTTTCCCCAAGATTGATTTATACTGCCGTCTCAAGGACTGCAATATACAGCAATCGTGCCTTCACCACCTGATTAGTGATGAAACAGATTTTTTTTGTGGAGGAAACCGTCACGTATTGTGTGAAAAACGCATAAGGCCCAACTAACCAATATCAACCTGATATTGATCTAAACAGCTGAATTCTTCAATTATACTAGGTAGAGGAAAAGCATGCATACAAATCTCAAATATTTCGCTTACAAGGTCTGCGTCTGCCTCGTTATCGGTTCACGGTTTTAGATGTAAAGAGCATCTTAAATTGGAGAACACATTTTCATCTTAGCGGATGAGTTAACAAACAGCTGTATTGGCGATTTAAATTGATTATCTCGGTGCAGCGATTTGACACACTTTTAAAGATTTTTGTGTGGAACAGTGAGAAACGGTTGTTATGTAAACTATCCAATCCAAATTCAAGCACTCAAGGCCAATACCATCTAAGCAACCCATGACTATGGACAAAGGTTGTACAAATTGGTTAAGTTTCATTTTGTTTATGTTATTGCATTTGTAAAAAAGGAATTAAATTTGGAACACCCTCTATTTACTTTTCAAATTGATTCATAGAAAGTTTTAAAGCTGCGGATTCTTTACCAAAACACTGAAACTATTACATTTTGTGCGAAAACTTAAAATGGGACGCACTTTAAATTGACCTCTTTTCAGGCCAATACCATCGTCCCTTAATATTTAACCTATTTTCGAAGACCAGCTTCCTTTTTTACAAATTTTTTTACCTAAACCTAATCTTCTCTTAGAGCCATTAAGAATTCTCTTGTATACTGAACCATACCAAAACTATTTTAACTTGTTTCTTTTGACCGCACGTCGCGTCGGTTGCAGCCAATAAATAAAACTAAATCGGATTTTAAATATAAAATGCAAACTATTTTCCACGAAGAACAAAAAGAAAAAGCTGCTTTAAATAGATCTAATGCTAAACGAGACAAGGAAGCAAAAACCAAATAGAGACAAAATTTACCGAAAATAAAAATAAAATAAAAAATATTTTGAATTGTTGCCAATGCAGATGCAGAATATTCTATTTACCAATTTGTGGAATAAATTCGTTTATTTCTCTTCTTGTTGTTGTTGTAGTTCCGTTTTCTTCCCTCGTCGGCGTCGTCGGTCGTTGCCGCATAGAAGAAAAATGTGGTAAGGCATTCATTCATTCATCTGAAGTTGTCGTCGCAGAATTGTCGCTTGTATTGCAATGCATGAAGCACAAGTATGAGAGCTCAGTATACAAACATAATACTTGCTTTTCTCAAGACTCAAACTCAAACAAAAAATGTCAAAAACATATTTAAATTTAAATTGTTGGATTATTGTTTGGTGCATTATTCATTTTTGTATAGACAACATTTTTTATTTGCAAATATTTTTGTATACAAATAAATATAAAAAAAATACTCCTTTCTTAAGAAAGTCTGCACATAATCTGAGTTGTTTGGAAAGTACGCAATACGACACCATAATGCAAAAAATAAGAAGAGGATATTCTTATGTAAACAGCATTGCACGCATCCTTTAGGTGTATTTTGGTGCATTTTATATTCTGTTCTTAAAATTGTTTTTAACGTCCCAAAGAAAGTTATTGTAATGGGTCCGATTTGTCAAATTGAAAATTTTGACATTTCACTACGTTTCAAGGTCTCTAGAGTCGAAATAAAAGATTTTTAGAAAGATATCTGTGCGTGCGTGTGTACGTACGTTCGTACGTCCGTACTTTCGCGACGTTTTTTCGTCGTCCATAGCTAAAGAACTAGTGAAGATATCGACTTCAAATAAATTTTGTCATACGTATAATAGTGCAGAAAGATGCAGAAAGGGCTCTCAACAAAACTGCGTTGAACAAAAAAAAGGTGAATATTTTGGCTAACCCTAAATATCTCACGAACCAATGAAGCTAGAGACTTGAATTAAATTTCGTGATACCAAACAAGTTTATTTTTGGAAAAAAATCCAATTTATGGTTTGTTGATAAATAAAAAAACTGAAAAGAAAATTGTCACCTAGAAAAAATTTGCTTACGAATAAAAAATGATTTCATTCCCAAAACAATTTTGTGCAACGAATAATAACGTTTTCAACATCTGGTAAAATTTTGAGAAAAAAAAAAAATTTACAGTTTTATTTTTTTACATTAAAACCTAAAAAAAAATTCTCAAAGTTGGTCAAATTCAAAACACCCCAGGGTGGTGTTCTTTCGCCTCTTCTATGGCTTCTTGTCATGGATACAATTCTCGTTAAATTAGAGAGATGTGGGGTGAAGGCAGTAGCTTATGCGGATGATTTGGTGCTATTGGCGTCAGGAAAGTACACCTCTGTGATTAGTGAAATCACGGAGTCAGCTTTGAAAAAAGTTAGCAACTGGGCCACGAGTTGTAGACTAGGAGTTAACCAAAGTAAAACGGAACTGTTGCTCTTTACCACCAAAACTAAAGTACCGCCCTTCACGCTACCTCGACTGAACGGTCAAATCCTATCAATGTCTTCCAGTGCAAAATATTTGGGAATTATACTTGACCCTAAACTAAACTGGAAACTAAATATTGAAGTACGGGTACTGCAGCAAAACTTTCGGAAAAAAGTGGGGACATCAGTCTAAAATGATTTTATGGACGTCCATAGCCGTAGTACGCCCAATCTTAACATATGGGTCGATTGTGTGGTGGCCTGCTCTTAGCAAAGCCGATAATATTAATAAGCTAAAGAAGGTTCAGAGAACAGCTTGCGTGGGCACTATGCGTACTTTCGCAACGGACGCCTTAAACGTTATTTTGGATCTTCTACCTATCGACCTTTTTATTAAATACATAGTTTCCTGCAGCACTATTAGGCTGAAGAAATCAAATAGCTGGTTGTCAAAACCTTATAGTCACAGCAACACTAAGAAATTAATTCCCTCAGATATAATCTCGGTAGACACTGACTACTGCACTTCTACTTTGAACCTTAGTAAGGGTTTTAAGGATGTTTTCCCATCGAGAGAAAATTGGGAGGATGACATCGTGTCGATAGGTTTCGACACAACCATCTTTACTGACGGCTCAAAGATGGAGTGCGGAGTTGGTTCTGGAATCTTTTCTGAGTCCCTAAAACCTCGGTGTTACCCTGATCTGGGTTCCGGGCCATAGTGGTATCGTGGGAAATGAACGGGCTGACTAGCTAGCCAGGCAAGGATCGGCCCTTCATAGCTCACTTGCAGAAATGGTTAACATTCCTCTTGATGCTATGAAGGGTAAAATCTTTTCAATCTACCAAACTGAATCAAACTGAAGGTGGAGCAAATTACCCAACTGCATTATATCTAGGAAGATATGGCCCACCTATAAAAAAACCCGTACAAACGATCTTCTATGCAGGCCAAGGCAAGACATAGCCAGGATTGTTGCGGTTTATACCGGACATTGGCCTATAGGAGGTAATGCAGAGAAGTTGGGTATCTCTTACAACACCTTTTGCCGCAGCTGTAGTGACCAAAGAGAAAGTGAAACGATAATCCATTTCCTCTGCAAATGTCCTGCTTTGGCAAACACTAGAATGAAATACTTTGGAAAAGCATTCTTTCACGAACTTGATGAGCTAACTAAGACAAACATTAGAGGCATAATCTTTTTTCTCAATGCGACAAAATGGCTCTAACATAATCTCTATGAAGCTTATCTATCAATCTATCCCTTTCAATTTAAGGTCAAACGAGTTTTTGGTATCAAAACGGCGCACTACAGCGCTAATTGGATCTCAGGCTAGGATGCCCTGAGATCGCCATTTCTACCTGGTAAAATTAAATTTCGACTCCAAAACCTTTTCAAAAATTTGTAATTATGGCTTCGAACTAATTTTAAATAATAAAATATATTGTTTTCAACATTCAGAAAATTTTTGAGAACAATCAAATTGACAGTTTTCTTACAAAAAATAAAAACCTAAACAAAAAATGAATAAAAGTTTATAAAATTTGATTTTCTATTCGAATATCATTTCTCTTTGCTTTTACTACTTTTATCTTGTTTATATTGTTGTCAATATTCGGTAAAATTTTAAGAAAATCTAATTGACAGTTGTTTTTTTTACAAAAAGTACTAACCTAAATCAAAAAGTTAAAAATACTGTCTTAAAACTTTTTTTATTTCAGCGAAAAGTTTTGTTTTCGATATTCATTGTTTTTTTTTCTAAAAAAAAGCAGTTCGGTTTTTCATAAAAAAAATAAAATCTACAAAAAATTGTACGCAAATTTGGTAAAAATAGATGTTCTGTTCTAGAAATCTCGTGAATAACAGAAAACATTGGCTTCAAATTAATTTCATTCATCCAATTTGTATTTTTTTATATTAGAAATAAACAGTTTTAAGAAATGCTACTAAAATTGGTTAAAATGGTTTTCGACTAAAAATCTCGTTAACAAAACTAGATGTTGAAATAAAACTTTTTCATTATATTATAGTAAATTTGAAATTTTTAAGAACAATTCAGCTGACAACTTTTTTAACCCAACACGAAAACCTACAAACTTTTAAGCAAGACAAATCGACAGACGGGATGGGAAGTTATCAGTGTGTTCACTTTTTTTCATTGATATTTAAATCTACAAAATATATTAGACAACATTTTTTAAAATAATAACTTAATAACTTTGAAATAATTTCATTATGTGCTAAATTTTGTTTTTCTAACGTAAGATAACATTGTTACAAAAATTAAATTTGTATTTTTCTTATAAAAAGTAAAAATTTTAAGTGACAAAGTTCCAAAAGCTTGATTTTCCACTAAAAATCTCGCTAACAAAAACAGATTTTGAAAAATCGAATTATTTTATCACATTTAAACAAGTTTTTTTTACAAAATAAAAAATCTTTTAAAAACACCAAAAAATTGATAAGAAAATTGTTTCGACTGAAGTATTATGAAAATTGATTCAAATCAACTTTTTGGAACAAATGTTGTTATTCATATTTTATTTAACTTTAAAGTGAAATGACGGATGGTCACGGATGTTATCAGTACGGGCCGCATTCCATCCTGTTTTAAGTTTCTAACATTTTTCAAAGATTTTTCAGAATTTAGGTCCTTACCTTTGCCTACATCATCAGCTTTCAATATCCGTTCGACTCTTCAAAAGTCACATTCAAACAATAAATATTCCACACACGTGTCAAATAATTTTCCCTCTCTCCCTGTCTTAGCAAGGTTTCTACCTAACCTAAAGTACCGGCATAAATCGTGACTGATTGAGCAATTCGAATTTCTGTTCAACTTAATTAATCAATAATAATCATTTATTTTGTTATTGCCAACAGGATTATAAGTCTACTGTTTCAATTTTCTATATTTTCTTAATAAACAAACATAATAACTAACAATAATAATGTTCACAAGTTCATTGATGCGATTCACTGGAATCAAAATAAATCAAATACATTTAAAACAAATACAAAAAAACAAAAACACAAACATATACGTACGTCGTACGTGTATATTCTATACACACATCTGGTCTACTAAAACAATAAACAACTTAAACAATTTATTGCAGATATATTTTGGCCGTATAGCTGTTACTGAAACATGCTCCACTAATATCTAATAAAAAAAAAGAAAGCAAAACAAAAACCCTAAACAAAACAAAAATAAATAATTTTGAAAGAATTTTCTTGCTAAAACTCTACACGGTCTACGAGGCTAAATTGAAATTGCTTTCAATGCTCCCTCAGCCATAAAAATATCCAATAAAAAAAATTCATCAACTTATTTTTGCAACATAAAAAAACTTAACTTTTTTGTTTTTATTTCGGTTTTTTTTTTGCCAAGGTAATAGGAAAAGAAAAATAAATAAAGGAAATGAAAGCTTTGACTGGAAAAATGTCAAACGCACTCAAGTGAGTCCTACTCTCTGGAAAAGTGCGATAAAGTATAGGTACCTACGATCTACGAAACCTACCAAACTATGACGACGAGAACGACGATGTACGAGTTTTCATAGACATACGGCACAAGGACACAAGGACATGAGTTTAACTACTTACTTTATATAAAGTAATGAAATAAGAGAGTTTTTGTTTCCATAACGTATTTTAATATGGTGTTCATATTCATTCGTAATTCATAACTAATGTAATGTTTTTTTTTCTCATTTATACTAGCTGACATAGAGATGGAGTTGGTTCCAGTTTGGAGAATACTCTAACTCAACTACTCTAAAACATTATATAAACTTGAAGAAAGTGCTTGTTTGCATTTTCAATCTTATCTTCTCTATTTTGAAAATAAATTCTGGTCCAAGACTACTTTGACGTGTCCGTTTGCTTTTTTAACTTTAATTAAGATCTTTCAATACTATACTAGCTTGTTTATTAAACTATTTTTTATAAAAAAATGAGAACTACTATTTTCTTATATTGTACCTTTTTTATTTATTAATTTATATATTATCTTTGTACATACTTTTTTGTAAACCATATTTTTTGTTCTTTGGAGAGACGCATACACATATAGATTTTTTGCCGAGCTGACACGGGAGCAAGCTACTTAAAATTGTCATTGGCTAGAACAGGGATTTGTGATGTCAAGGCATGCAACCTTCATTGTCTCCCTAGACATAGCAAAACAAAGCTTTATTATAGAAAATTGTACTCGTTTAAATTCGAACGGGTATTCGTTAGCAATCATCGGTATCCTGAGAATGAAAACGACTTGACCTTGGGCTGAGCCGGAAATAATTTTAGCTTAAATCACGTTCCTCTATACAAAGTTAGTATCCGTAATCTAGTACCATTGCATAATTTCGGTGTATTTAAATTCCTCATAAGTATTATTGGAGGCCCAATTTTCAAGTCCAATTTATACGGAGGAGTCCTGATGTGTTCAAAGAATTCAAAAATTCAATTGGAATACTTACTTACTTACTTAATTAAGGTGGCGCTACAGTCCGGGGCGGACCTGGGCCTCAACCAACAAGCGTCTCCAGCCAGCTCGGTCCCTAGCTAGCTGTCTCCAGTTTCGCACGCCAAGTTGGTTGAGGTCCTCTCCCACCTGGGTGCGCCACCTGAGTCGCGGTCTTCCTCTACTGCGCCGTCCCTCGGGATTGGATTCGAAGACCTTCCGGGCTGGAGCGTTGATGTCCATCCGCTCTACATGACCTAGCCATCTAAGCCGTTGGACTTTGATTCTGCTAACTAGGTCAGTGTCGCTGTACAGCCCGTACAGCTCGTCGTTATATCTTCTCCTCCATTCTCCATCTATGCGTACGGGACCAAAAATCGCCCGAAGAATTTTTCTCTCGAAGCATTCTAAGACGCTCTCATCTTTCTTTGACAGGGTCCAGGCCTCAGCGCCATAAATGAGAACCGGGATGATGAGTGTCTTATAGATGGTGATTTTACATGCTCGAGAGAGGACTTTACTTCTCAATTGCCTTCTAAGTCCAAAGAAGCAGCGATTTGCAAGAGTTATTCTTCGTTTGATTTCAGCGCTGGTGTCGTTGTCTGCATTAATAGCGGTGCCTAGGTAGACAAAGTCCTTAACTACCTCAAAGTTATAGCTGTCCATGGTGACGTTTTGTCCAAGACGTCGTCGTTCAGTGTCCTTTTTTGATGACAGCATATACTTGGTCTTGCCCTCATTGCCACTAAACCCATCTTCTTCGCTTCCTTCGCAATGCTCAAAAACGTTCCACTGACATCACGCTTTGATCTTCCAATTATGTCAATATCATCTGCGTATCCGAGTAATTGGAGGGATCTTTGGAAGATTGTGCCTCTAGTGTTTACGGTTGAGTTTTGCACAATTCTTTCCAGAACGATGTTGAAGAAGTCGCATGACAGTGCATCGCCTTGTCTAAAACCTTTTTTGACATCAAATGCATCGGTAAGATCTTTTCCGACCTTGATAGAGCAGCGTGCATTCTCCATCGTCATTCTGCACAAACGGATAAGTTTGACAGGGATGCCAAAACTAGACATTGCTCGGTAGAGCTCTTCCCTATAGATGCTGTCATACGCGGCTTTAAAATCGATAAAGAGATGGTGGGTAACGATTTGAAGCTCCTGGGTTTTTTCCAAGATCTGCCGTAGTGTGAATATTTGGTCGATAGTGGACTTTCCTGGTCTGAAGCCACACTGATAAGGACCAATCAGGTTGTTGACGAATGGCTTCAGACGTTCACATAATACGGCAGAGAGGATCTTATACGCAATGTTAAGAAGACTGATGCCTCTGTAGTTGGCGCAGTTTAGAGGGTCTCCTTTCTTATGTATCGGGCACACTATGCTGAGATTCCACTCATCGGGCATGCTTTCTTCCGACCAAATTTTGCAGATGAGTTGGTGCATGCTCTCTACCAAGTCATCGCCTGCTGCTTTGAATAGTTCGGCAGCGATGCCGTCAGCTCCAGCAGCTTTGTTTGACTTAAGTTTAGATATAGCTATCTTCACTTCGTCAAGGTCGGGTAGGCGGAATTGTTGATCTGCGTCGCCAAGGTTGAGTGGTTCTATCTCCCTTACAGCGGAATTCGGTTCGTCATCGCCGTTATATAATTTGGAGAAGTGATCTTTCCATATTCTCAGCATCGACTGTGGTTCTACTACGATGTTCCCTTGATCGTCTTTACAGGCTTCGGTTCGTGGCTGGTACCCTTGGGAGGTTTTTTTTACCTTTTGGTAAAATTTACGAACCTCATTCCTGTTGTGACATCCCTCTATCTAATCGATCGCGCGCTTCTCATGCTCTCTTTTTTTCCGTCTAAGAAGCCGGTGTTCCTCTCTCCTCTTCTGCTCGTAGAGCTCGCGAGCAGCTCTCGTCCTTTTGTGCAGCGCCGTTTTGTATGCCTCTTGTTTCGCTGCGTGAGCTTGCTGGCAATCGTCGTCAAACCAGGGGTTTCGCTGTGGTGGCCGTGTGAAACCTAGCACTTCAGAGGCGGCATCTCTGATGGCTGCAAGGCAATGTTGCCACTGGTTTTCAATGCTTAATGCAGGAAGCATAGGACTCCTTAGGAGGTTATTAGAGACTCGATCGGAAAAGGACATGGCAGTCTCTTGCGATTGTAGCCGTCTAACGTCGAATCTTCTCACAGTACTTCCTTGTTTTGGCTTGGATCGTGATATCCGTAGCCGTACCTTGGCTACAACGAGGTAGTGGTCCGAGTCAATGTTGGCCTCTCGGAATGTTCGGATATCCTGGATACTGGAGAAGTGTCGTGCGTCGATCGCAATGTGGTCAATCTGGTTGACGGTTGATTGATCAGGAGATTTCCATGTCCCCTTGTGGATATTAAGATGCGAAATCGACCAGCCTGAATCCGTTGTCGGAGGTGGTGTCGTGCAGGCTGTATCTCCCGATTATGCCACCAAAGATGTCTTCTCTTCCTAGCTTGGCATTAAAATCTCCTAAGACAATTTTAATGTCATAGCCAGGGCACTGCTCATATGTCTTGTCCAAGAGCTCGAAGAACATATCTTTGGTGTCTTCATCTTTCTCCTCTGTTGGGGCATGCGCGCATATTAGGCTTATGTTGGCGAATTTAGCCTTGATGCGGATTGTCGTGATGTGCTCGCTCACACTGTTGAAACTGAAGACTTTTTGCCTGAGCCTAGTTCCAACAACAAATCCACACCCAAATAGATGCTGTCTTTGTTCTCGGTAGCAGTCGCCGTAGTAGATATGGCAGTCTTTTAGTTTGCGTTTACCCGGTCCATCCCATCGCACTTCTTGGATGGCTGTAATATCTGCCTTGCAGCAGTTTAGGGCTTCCGCTAATTGTTCGGCTGCACGTGTTCTGTTAAGGGACCTAACATTCCACGTACATATCCGAAGTTCGTTGTCCTTATTTCGTTTGCGTGGGTTGTCAACAGTGAATCCGTCCGTATCCGAGGCTTGTTGTTGCTTCGAAACTATGATGTTTTTACGTGGCCAGGAAGTCACCCCGACGGCACAACCCCCAACCTGGAGGGCCAGATCCTTAGTATAACTCCAAGGAAGGGGAGCCGGATGAACCGCTCCTTATAGGCCTGGGCTCCGAATATGTCGAAGAAGCCCTATAAGGTGTTCACTAAGTAGTTCGACCTTACTGGAACTGTAGACGCCACCGTTGATTCTATCTCGAGAATTCGTCCGCTGCCGCCTGGATAAGGAGAGGTGCCTTAGTGGAAACACCTCTCCCCCCTCTCTCGTTTGCTGCCCCCAACAACTTTCCACTGGGGTTGGAACCCAATCTCCAGTTGAGGTACTAGGCACCCGATGTTCACCGCGGGGAGGTGAGAGTAGGAGTTGATAGACAGAGGTGGGTTTTGAGAAATACCTGTGGACGCTTGTGTCCTCTTGAATGCACATGTCTACCATTTGAACATCAATTCAATTGGAATATCAATAGCATTATCTTGATCAGTCAGATTATCAATTGAAAAATAAATCTGTTGATGGACCTGAAACATTAAAAGAATTTTATTATTTATGCTTGTAACAGAATCGATTTTAGGTGCTGAAAGCGCTCGTTCGCGTAACCAATCATCTCTCTGAAATTTTGACGACTTGCGGGTACACATTAGCTATTAATTCGTCTTGTCCAGTGACGCTAGTTGCAAATGTTGGTTCTTTAGTACTTCACCATCGTTATTTAAAATATTTCCATTTACTTTATCCAAAAGAGTTCTTGAAAATTTTGCTGCATTATTATCACCACCCAAATGTACGTGCATATTTGTGGTCAATCTTTAAAGTTTGACAGAAACCCAGAGAAACGACGATTTTAGGCAAGCATGAATTTCATCACTTTTTGTAGCTCTTGGCACATCAGCTCTAAAATCTCTTAGTGTACGACCCATAGCTTCAGGTCCACCTTTATTTACTATAGTCGATTCGTCCCACACAATACACGTCGTTTCTTTAAGAACTTTAGCTAGTGAGCTTTGTTTTGAGATACTACAAAATACCAGCGTATTTCGCTTATACGTTTTAGAGTGTTATCTCGTGCCCGCAAAACGATATCTCTTTTTGTAAATTCTTGTCCAACAATTAATATGGCTTCATCATCAACTTCAGGTGCATTATAACGACCTCTGTTTTCTGTCTGTGGCGCATGGTCAGCTCTGATGATGACTTGAAAATTTTCTATATTTGACGGCATTGCTTCAAAAGCACTCTTGAAGCTGCGCACTTAAGGATTGTGACAGTGCAACAAATATTGCAAGTCGTATAATAATTCTCTGTAAGTATTTGGGGCTAACGAAATTTGCCCTTGTACTTCGCATACCGAATCACCCGTGAAATATATTTGCAAAAATTTCAGTTCTTTAGGGTTGTTTGGTAAAAGAGATATAACTAAATGAAAGACTTGACCCTGAACTTTTAATGAAGGCATAAAATCTACATGTCTGATTTCATTGTCACCGAATGACGTCGTTTGGAAAGCAGAATTGTAAACACAAATCATATCAAGAAAAACAGCATTTTCTGTTTTCTAAACGCAAATTGAAATTCCTGAAACTCGTCTACAATTACAATTTATTTTTTTGACTCACATAGAGGGTGTTATGCTTTCAAAAAGTCTTTTTTATCTATACAAATTAACCATCTATTAAAAACAGAAACTTATAAGATTTTAATATATCAAAGAAATTTACTTTTTAAATTTGCTTTTGATGTTCTCGAATTAAGATTTAAGGCAGCAAAAGTGTCACTTTCTTAACTAATGGCGAATTGATACACATAATAAACGTTTGATGTATGTAAGTTAATTTGATCTAAAAACATAGAATCTCTCGCCAATTTCAGGGAGAAGAGATTCTGAAAAGTGAAATTTGAGTGTGCCACATTATAGTTTTTAACAACTTATTTTCTCCACTTAGTTCCTTTATTTTTAATTTTTAGAGAAATTATGTATTGTAATGCACCTTTTTCTTTAAATTACTTACTTATTTGCTTAAGGTGGCGCTACAATCCTGTGTGAACTAGGGCCTCAGCCAACAAACTTCTCCATCTAGCTCGGTCCCCTAGATATCCCCAGTTTCACGCTCCAAGTTGTATGAGGTCACTTTCCACTTGTGGGCGCCACCTGATTCACGGGCTTCCTCTACTGCGCTGTAATGTGGGTGTGGATACGAAGACTTAAAGTGACAAAGCCATCTTAGTCGTTGAACTTTTACCTTTCTGGCTAAGTCTACGTCGTTGTACAGTCCGTACAGGTTGTCGTTCCATCTTCTCCTCCACTCCCGTTCAATGCATACGGAACCGTAGATCACACGAAAAACTTTTCTCTCACAAGGTGCTTTTATCCGCTTTTGTCAAAGTCCAGGCTTCTGAAACGTTTATCTAGAACGGGGATGATAAGGGTTTTAGCGACACTATGGTCGTTCGAGGGAGGACTCTGCAACTGAATTACTTTCTTAGCCCATAGTAGCAGCGATTAGCAAGAGTTATTCTGCGTTTGATCTCAGCGCTGGTTTTGTTTTCTTTTTTTATAGCAGAGCTTAGGTAAATGAAGTCCTTGACTACCTCAAAGTTACATCTGTCGATAGTGAAGTTTGTGTTGTAGGTCCTGTGGAAGAACGCCCTTTACTTCATCCGTAAAATAAACAGACCTAAATGCAGCAATATAGCTGTCTTAATTTGATACCGCAGTTTGCACTCTTCATCGGAAATGTCGCCATTTTAGTTTTTATTTTTTGTTTCTCCGTCTATCCCTAATTGGAATTTCATTATGAAACTGAACTTTCCAAGAGTAAGTTGAGGAGTGCAAACTGCGGTAAGTTTCTTGGGAAATATATTTGTTAAATGAATTACATTATGTTATTTTTACAGAAATAAAATATTACGTACAGAATTACCATAAATTCTTATTTTCAAACTCCTCGACAAAGAAAGGACAGGTCCCTCTTGACGACAGCATGTACTTTATTTTGCCCTCTTTAACAGCTAAACCCATTTTTGGCGCCTCTCTCTCAATACCCATAAAAGCCATTGAGATCACGCTGACTTCTGCCGATTATGTCAATGTCATCAGCATATGCTAGTAATTGGATAGATTGTTGAAAAATAGTGCCTCTAGTGTTGATGTGTGAGCTCTGCACTAGCACGATGTTAAGAAAAATCGCAAAAATGACAGCGCATCACCTTGTCTAAAACCTTTTTTGACATCGAAAGATTCTGTTAAGTTGTTTCCAAAATTTATGGAGCAGCGTGAATTCTCCATGGTCATCCTGCATAAACGGACAAGTTTGGCAGGGATGCCAAAAATGGACATGGCTCTATACAGCTCGTCTCTGTAGATGCTGTCATATGCGGCTTGAAGTCGATGAAACGATGGTGGGTGTCGATTTGGTGTTCTTGGATTTTTTCCAGGATCTGCTTTAATGTGAATATTTGATCAACTGTGGACTTTCCTGGTCTAAAAATGCACTGATAAGGACCTATCAGGTTGTTGACGATGGGCTTAAGACGTTCACATAGCACAGCAGAGAATATTTTATAAGCGATGTCAGAATCGAGCCAACAATACTGAGGTTCCATTCATCAGGCATGCTTTCTTCCTAACATATCTTACAAATAAGTTGGTGCATGCTCCTAAATAAATTATCTCCAGTTGCTTTGAATAGCTCGGAATTAAAGCCGTCTTCAGCTTAGATATGGCAATCTTCAATTCATCTAAGTTAAGAGGACGGGATTTGATAAATGGATCATCCTGCCTGTCTTTCGTCGTCAAATTCGGTTCGTCGTCGCCGTTAGGCAGTCTACAGAAGTGTTCCATTCATATCCTCAGCGTTTCTTTAAATTAACATATTAACATAATATTTATCAAAAACCTTCAAACTTTTAAGCAAAACAAAGCGACAGACGGGTTGAGAAGTTATCAGTGTGGGTCGCATTCCAGTTTTTTTTTTTAAATATTAGATTCGACAGTGTGACAACGTCTTTTCTCACACCCTACTCGTAAATATGCATATATTTGAAAGTTTGTTATTATTTTTTAATATTTACAAGTTTTAAAATAGAAGTTCAAATCAAAGACGAGGAGTTTGATATTTCCAAGCAAATTAATCGCTTGTAGAAACTATTTTGATTGTCATAAATTCCAAAAAAGTATTCAAATCCTCAATTTTCAGGTACATACTCATGTACCGAACTATTTCTCTCGTGACTTTAGTGAACAAGGTTTTGTAAGTTGCAATCAAAGAAAACTTTTCTGGCATTTGCTTAAATTCGATTTCAAAATCACTTTACCACGACAGTTTCTGACATATTACATTCTATAAAAATGAATACATTTTTTTTTTTTGTAAAACTTCTTTCTTTTTTTATTTTCTTTTCTTGAAAATTCATATTTGCTTTTTAATTCATGCAGGTATATTTTTTACATATTTTCTTATACTATTTTTTTCTAAAAGAGCTCTTTAAACCCAAAAATTTTCTCATAATCCTTGATTTGTTTTAAAAGGCTCTCTAAGTCACATTTAAGAGAAAAGGGCACAACCCTGTTTTTTTTTATTCGATGATGATAATTACAACGTTTGAAACATTCCATATTAACATAAAACAAAATGTTGTCCACTATCGGTAAATATCAGCTATTTGATTTTCGTTAAACAATATCAGTTTTGTGTGTCATAGACCAATTTTGAACTTATTCTTAATACAAAAACTTCGAGTTCTTCTTTTTTTCTTTAAAAAACGTTCATCTAATTTAGTTTTCAATAATTAATCGATCGTTAAAAATTAATAACTCTGGTGCTGCTAAAACTCATGAAGAACCCGGGTGTAATGACTCCAAACTCTTCCCCATTTCAAAAGCACGTATTGAGCCTGGATTTTTTAAATTACTGTCCTATGCAAATAGTAAACCATCACGTCACTGGTACTATTATAATTTGAATTTATAATATTTTCAAACGTTATTCGTTCGTGAACTTCAACTCGAAGCACTTTTTTGTTTTTTGTACTAAATGTTTTGTTTATTAATTAGTTAGGAATCACTCCAAATAGGGGGAAAGTTCTTCTAGCTATTGATTTTTTTGTTTAAAGGCACTATTATGGACAAGTGCTTCCTTCCATGAATGACAACAACTGTACTTAGTATCAGTCAATCAACTTCGAAGTTTATCGTGTTCACAACTTCGTCATCCATTACTTTGATATTTGAAAACTTTATTTTTCTTAACTTTGTTATTCCTTAAATAGGTACTGTACTTTAAGAACTTTTGTATGCAGAACTTTTCTTATTCGAAAACCTATTCATGGATGCTAAAGTAATATATTACGAATTGCAATGATATTTTGCTTAGACTTTTTTAGAGGCATTTTCAATAAATATTATTTTCACTCAAACAAAAGACATGTACATACATATGTACATATATATTTGTAACTTTTTATATTAAAAAAACTGGTAACAATAACGTCCATTATAGTAATTTACGTCCTTTTTGGCACTTTCCCACACTATTATTAACCCTTTAATTTTCAATTTGTATAAAGAAAAGATGAATGTAAACGTTTTTCTAAGACATTACTTGTAGTCCTTGTTTTTTTTTCCTTCATAAATCATTGATTAATAACGGGTGATTTTTAAGGTCCATAGAATTTTAAGTTGCTATTTTGTCAACTGTCAAGTGATTTGTTCTTAATTTAGTTTGGCATTTAAAAAAAGATAAGAACAACGAACGCCTGAAACACGATTCCAAAATGTGCCCAAAACAAGATTGCTTTTGATCCCAATTTTCATAGCGAATTGTGTTTTCCAATGAAGTTCACTTTTGGTTGAATGGATAGGTTAAAAAGAAAAGCTGCCGTATTTGGAGTTATGATAACCTTCAAGTGTATGTTGAGCACCCATTATATTCACAAAATTTGACTGTTTGGTGTGCTTGGAACTATTGTGCAAGAGAAGTGTTTTAAAAACATTGAACAACGTTTCACACAGCTTTGATCCGTAAATGGAACTTTAAGATCGTCTGATATAACGCCGCTTGACTATTTTCTCTGGGGATGTATGAAGACATCATAAACTAGACTTAAAGATTGTCTATATCTGCGTCAGCCGTAGAGGTCATATTTCAGAAATCATATTTAAATCATAGACAGAAAACTGTCTCTCGAAAAAAAGTAAATAAACGTCAATTTAAAAAATACACCTTTATCTTATGTTATTTCAAAGTTCTATATCTTCAAAAAAACACCCTTTATAATAAACATCTTCGATTCAAAATCTATCCATTTTATTTCTCAATATATTTACTTATGTAATCACTCAAAGAATGCCGATTGGGCATTTATTTTGACAAAGTAGAAGCACCAAATCTTTTGTATCCGGATCCGGATCTGGATCTGAATCCGGAATGTGGAAAAAAGAAACTTGCCTTGTTTTCTGCACCTATCACTATCATTATTCTTTTTCGAAAATCTTGCGTTAATGATCCTGCTTTTTGACCTACACACCCATTTACTCTTCTTTTTGTTCTTTGTTACGAGTGTATTCGTAAGCTTTCAGATTGTTCAAGAGATTTGATTAATGATTAAGGGCGAGTATACATATTGTGTAGGGTAGGTGTGCGATGGGAATATCTCAATAAGAAAAAAAAATTCTTTCTTTAAATAAGTTTAGACGGATTGTTTTTATGCTACATTTTGGAAAATTTAAATGGAGTGTTAAAACTGAAAAAAAAAACACAACAACAGCAGCAATTTTTGATTTATGGTAGAAAAATTGGAGATTTTTATAATTTGTAAATTGGTAAGCTTTGTTTAAAGAAGACATTGGTGGGAAGTTTAACTTAAATATTAAAATCACAGTTTAAAACTAAATTTGCTGTTAAAACTTCGTTTTCTTTGGGTCTTTCAAGAAGAGATTTCATTTTGAATAGCCCACTATTTTGGAAGTTGTTATCAATTTTGAAACAGTCACCTTTCGACATTTGACAAATAAGAAGTATGCTGTTAAAGAACGATACACGCTTCAACAACGCTTCGAAAATGCTTAAATTAACAGACAAATTTTAAAAAAAATTTGTGCCTTTGTGAAGCACCTTCTCGGAAAATTGAGTTTTTGGAATAAATTAAATTCTAAAAAAAGTTGACCCTCTTAACTGAAACAACTATAGAGGCATCGCTTACAAAATCTTTTCTGCCTTCATATGTGAACATCTTAAATCCATCATCAACACCTGATAGGTCATTATCAGTGAAGTTTTTGACTTGGATGAAGGTCCACAGTCGATCAAATATTCACATTACGGCAATTCTGGAAAAAACCCAAGATACACCAATCGACACCCACCATCTCTTCATCGACTTCAAGACCGCTATGACAGCATCTACAGGGACGATCTATATAGCTGTATGTCATGTTTTGGCATTTCTGCTAAACTCATCTGCTTGCGCATTCAGACCATGGAGAATTCGCGCTGTCCCATAAAGTTTGGAACATTTAACAGAACCTTTTGATGTCAAAAAAGGCTATAGACAAGGTGATGCGCTGCGATTTCTTTAACATCGTCCTTGAAAGAATATGCTAATGACAATCGGAAGAACTCAGCTTGATGTCAATGGGGCTTTTGTGAGGCAGAGGCGGCAAAACGGATATAACCGTTAATGTGGACAAAACAAAGTACACATTGTCATTAAGAAAGTCCCGGTCAAAACTTCATCATCGACAGACGTAACTTTGAGGTAGTTAAGCTTTGTCAACATAGGCTCCGCTATGAACGCAGAAAACCACACTAACGCTGAAATCAAATGAAGAATAACTATTGCAAAACGCTATCTTTTTGGGCTAAGTAAGCAATTAAGTAGAGAAGCCATTTATCGAGCGACCAAAGTGTCGCTATATAAGACCCTCATCATCCCCGTCCTACTACATGGTGCAGAAGGACTATGACAAAAGCGGATGTTAGCATCGTGGGTCGTTTGGAAAGAAAAGTTTTTTGAAACTTGATACATAAAGCTAGGACCGAGCTAAATGGAGAAGTTTGCTGAGTGAGGCCCCTAGTTCACACAGGACTGTAGGGCCACCCTAAGCAAGTTTGTAAGTAAGGAATAAGTTAAGGTTGTTGAGAACCCAAAACCGTGTGCGTCGCTCAAAAACAACTTAGAATATTTTTGATGTAGCCCGTAGTACTACAAATCCAGGTTTTTTTTATTCCTCGTCAATATTTTTAATTAGATTCCAATACAAAATTAACTGGGGTATTTGAAAATAAAACTAGTTCATCTTTTACAGTGAATGTATTTTACTAACGGGATGTGGTTAATAATTTTTATGGCTGTAATTGGGGGATTTTTATGGGACAAAACAATGGATGGATGGGGTGGGGCAACAGTCCGTTGTGAACCAGGGCCTAGTGACTTACAACTCTCAACCATTCCTGTGTGCGAGTACTCTTGTCAGGAATAGAAGGGACCTACAATTTTAAGCCGAATCCGAACGGCTAGTTTGAGAAAGCACTTTTCATGACAAGAGTTACTCTTGAAGGATTTGTCAATTCCTCGCAAGAGGCAGTACCCGAAAATTATTTTTTTTTTTTTTAATTAAGGTGGCACATGCAGGGATTGAACCCAAGACCCCTTGCATGACAGTCCAACGCACTAACCATCATGCCACGGGTACTCCGGAGGGGACAAAACAATGCTACATAAAAAAAGAGGCTGGGAAAACGTCTGAGAACTTCCAATCCCGTCTGTCGATTAGTCTTGCTTAAAAGGTTTATAATTTTTCGTGTTTTAATAAAAAAGTTGTCCGTTAAATTATTCTAAGGAATTTACTAAAAACTACCAATATATTTTGGATATGATGAAATAGATTTATTTCAAAATCTTTTTCTGTTAACCAGATTTTTAGTCGAAAAATAATTTAAGTAGCATTTTTGAAAGCTTTTATTTCTTTTTAAACAAATACAGAATATATTTTTCTAAGAAAATTTATCATAGAATGAAATCATTTTGAAGTCAATACCTTCATTTATTAATGAGATATAGAGAACCGAATTGAAATGTCAATTTTAACAAATTTGCCTATTATCTTTTGTCGATTTTAATTTGTATGAAAAAAACTGACTGTCGGATTTTTATGAATATGTTTTGAAAACAATATTTTCTATAAGATTAAATAAGTTTTACGATAATGGGTTACATTTTCAAAAAGATATTTGAGTGGAAAATAAATGTTTACCAACTTTTAGTAATGTTTTTTTTTAAGGTTTAATTTTTTATAAAAAAATAACTGTTCAATTCGATTTTTCTCAAAATTTTACTGAATGTTGACAACAATGTTTTTTAAAAGATAAAATTAGTTTAAAGCTTAGATCTCAAGTTTTAAAAATATATTTCAGTCGAAAATCAGTTTCAACCAACTTTTTTTAATTTTTGTTTAGGATTTTTTATTTTTTTGTAAAAAAACTGTCAAATAATTTTTCTGATTTTTATAGTAAAAAAACGTTATAAAAAATGTACTTGGTTGGTATCAAGTTACAATATATAATTTAAAATTTAATTCAAGTCTCTAGTATTAATGGTACGTGAGATATTTTGGTGGG
>NW_026605523.1:0-38967 GCF_945859685.1 Eupeodes corollae
CATTTTGGAGCATCCTGAAGGATTTTTGATGTTCTAGACGAAAATCAAATCACACCCAAAACCATCACCTGATCCTTCCCAACCCCCAAAATCGATCAAGACTTCAAAATAGATACTTGACATGTACTAGAAAAAGATACTCCTAATCAAGATCTATCATTATAGATATAGATGAGTCATTTTGGAGCATCCTGAAGGATTTTTGATGTTCTAGACGAAAATCAAATCACACCCAAAACCATCACCTGATCCTTCCCAACCCCCAAAATCGATCAAGACTTCAAAATAGATACTTGACATGTACTAGAAAAAGATACTCCTAATCAAGATCTATCATTATAGATATAGATGAGTCATTTTGGAGCATCCTGAAGGATTTTTGATGTTCTAGACGAAAATCAAATCACACCCAAAACCATCACCTGATCCTTCCCAACCCCCAAAATCGATCAAGACTTCAAAATAGATACTTGACATGTACTAGAAAAAGATACTCCTAATCAAGATCTATCATATAGATATAGATGAGTCATTTTGGAGCATCCTGAAGGATTTTTGATGTTCTAGACGAAAATCAAATCACACCCAAAACCATCACCTGATCCTTCCCAACCCCCAAAAATCGATCAAGACTTCAAAATAGATACTTGACATGTACTAGAAAAAGATACTCCTAATCAAGATCTATCATTATAGATATAGATGAGTCATTTTGGAGCATCCTGAAGGATTTTTGATGTTCTAGACGAAAATCAAATCACACCCAAAACCATCACCTGATCCTTCCCAACCCCCAAAATCGATCAAGACTTCAAAATAGATACTTGACATGTACTAGAAAAAGATACTCCTAATCAAGATCTATCATTATAGATATAGATGAGTCATTTTGGAGCATCCTGAAGGATTTTTGATGTTCTAGACGAAAATCAAATCACACCCAAAACCATCACCTGATCCTTCCCAACCCCCTAAATCGATCAAGACTTCAAAATAGATACTTGACATGTACTAGAAAAAGATACTCCTAATCAAGATCTATAATTATAGATATAGATGAGTCATTTTGGAGCATCCTGAAGGATTTTTGATGTTCTAGACGAAAATCAAATCACACCCAAACCCATCACCCTGATCCTTCCCAACCCCTAAAATCGATCAAGACTTCAAAATAGATACTTGACATGTACTAGAAAAAGATACTCCCTAATCAAGATCTATCATTATAGATATAGATGAGTCATTTTGGAGCATCCTGAAGGATTTTTGATGTTCTAGACGAAAATCAAATCACACCCAAAACCATCACCTGATCCTTCCAACCCACAAAATCGATCAAGACTTCAAAATAGATACTTGACATGTACTAGAAAAAGATACTCCTAATCAAGATCTATCATTATAGATATAGATGAGTCATTTTGGAGCATCCTGAAGGATTTTTGATGTTCTAGACGAAAATCAAATCACACCCAAAACCATCACCTGATCCTTCCCAACCCCCAAAATCGATCAAGACTTCAAAATAGATACTTGACATGTACTAGAAAAAGATACTCCTAATCAAGATCTATCATTATAGATATAGATGAGTCATTTTGGAGCATCCTGAAGGATTTTTGATGTTCTAGACGAAAATCAAATCACACCAAAACCATCACCTGATCCTTCCAAACCCCCAAAATCGATCAAGACTTCAAAATAGATACTTGACATGTACTAGAAAAAGATACTCCTAATCAAGATCTATCATTATAGATATAGATGAGTCATTTTGGAGCATCCTGAAGGATTTTTGATGTTCTAGACGAAAATCAAATCACACCCAAAACCATCACCTGATCCTTCCCAACCCCAAAATCGATCAAGACTTCAAAATAGATACTTGACATGTACTAGAAAAAGATACTCCTAATCAAGATCTATCATTGTAGATATAGATGAGTCATTTTGGAGCATCCTGAAGGATTTTTGATGTTCTAGACGAAAATCAAATCACACCCAAAAACCATCACCTGATCCTCCCAACCCCCAAAATCGATCAAGACTTCAAAATAGATACTTGACATGTACTAGAAAAAGATACTCCTAATCAAGATCTATCATTATAGATATAGATGAGTCATTTTGGAGCATCCTGAAGGATTTTTGATGTTCTAGACGAAAATCAAATCACACCCAAAACCATCACCTGATCCTTCCCAACCCCCAAAATCGATCAAGACTTCAAAATAGATACTTGACATGTACTAGAAAAAGATACTCCTAATCAAGATCTATCATTATAGATATAGATGAGTCATTTTGGAGCATCCTGAAGGATTTTGATGTTCTAGACGAAAATCAAATCACACCCAAAACCATCACCTGATCCTTCCCAACCCCCAAAATCGATCAAGACTTCAAAATAGATACTTGACATGTACTAGAAAAAGATACTCCTAATCAAGATCTATCATTATAGATATAGAATGAGTCATTTTGGAGCATCCTGAAGGATTTTTGATGTTCTAGACGAAAATCAAATCACACCCAAAACCATCACCTGATCCTTCCCAACCCCCAAAATCGATCAAGACTTCAAAATAGATACTTGATATGTACTAGAAAAAGATACTCCTAATCAAGATCTATAATTATAGATATAGATGAGTCATTTTGGAGCATCCTGAAGGATTTTTGATGTTCTAGACGAAAATCAAATCACACCCAAAACCATCACCTGATCCTTCCCAACCCCCAAAATCGATCAAGACTTCAAAATAGATACTTGACATGTACTAGAAAAAGATACTCCTAATCAAGATCTATCATTATAGATATAGATGAGTCATTTGGAGCATCCTGAAGGATTTTTGATGTTCTAGACGAAAATCAAATCACACCCAAAACCATCACCTGATCCTTCCCAACCCCCAAAATCGATCAAGACTTCAAAATAGATACTTGACATGTACTAGAAAAAGATACTCCTAATCAAGATCTATCATTATAGATATAGATGAGTCATTTTGGAGCATCCTGAAGGATTTTTGATGTTCTAGACGAAAATCAAATCACACCCAAAACCATCACCTGATCCTTCCCAACCCCAAAATCGATCAAGACTTCAAAATAGATACTTGACATGTACTAGAAAAAGATACTCCTAATCAAGATCTATCATTATAGATATAGATGAGTCATTTTGGAGCATCCTGAAGGATTTTTGATGTTCTAGACGAAAATCAAATCACACCCAAAAACCATCACCTGATCCTTCCCAACCCCCAAAATCGATCAAGACTTCAAAATAGATACTTGACATGTACTAGAAAAAGATACTCCTGATCAAGATCTATCATTATAGATATAGATGAGTCATTTTGGAGCATCCTGAAGGATTTTTGATGTTCTAGACGAAAATCAAATCACACCCAAAACCATCTCCTGATCCTTCGCAACCCCCAAAATCGATCAAGACTTCAAAATAGATACTTGACATGTACTAGAAAAAGATACTCCTAATCAAGATCTATCATTATAGATATAGATGAGTCATTTTGGAGCATCCTGAAGGATTTTTGATGTTCTAGACGAAAATCAAATCACACCCAAAACCATCACCTGATCCTTCCCAACCCCCAAAATCGATCAAGACTTCAAAATAGATACTTGACATGTACCAGAAAAAGATACTCCTAATCAAGATCTATCATTATAGATATAGATGAGTCATTTTGGAGCATCCTGAAGGATTTTTGATGTTCTAGACGAAAATCAAATCACACCCAAAACCATCACCTGATCCTTCCCAACCCCCAAAATCGATCAAGACTTCAAAATAGATACTTGACATGTACTAGAAAAAGATACTCCTAATCAAGATCTATCATTATAGATATAGATGAGTCATTTTGGAGCATCCTGAAGGATTTTTTGATGTTCTAGACGAAAATCAAATCACACCCAAAACCATCACCTGATCCTTCCCAACCCCCAAAATCGATCAAGACTTCAAAATAGATACTTGACATGTACCTAGAAAAGATACTCCTAATCAAGATCTATCATTATAGATATAGATGAGTCATTTTGGAGCATCCTGAAGGATTTTTGATGTTCTAGACGAAAATCAAATCACACCCAAAACCATCACCTGATCCTTCCCAACCCCCAAAATCGATCAAGACTTCAAAATAGATACTTGACATGTACTAGAAAAAGATACTCCTAATCAAGATCTATCATTATAGATATAGATGAGTCATTTTGGAGCATCCTGAAGGATTTTTGATGTTCTAGACGAAAATCAAATCACACCCAAAACCATCACCTGATCCTTCCCAACCCCCAAAATCGATCAAGACTTCAAAATAGATACTTGACATGTACTAGAAAAAGATACTCCTAATCAAGATCTATCATTATAGATATAGATGAGTCATTTTGGAGCATCATGAAGGATTTTTGATGTTCTAGACGAAAATCAAATCACACCCAAAACCATCACCTGATCCTTCCCAACCCCCAAAATCGATCAAGACTTCAAAATAGATACTTGACATGTACTAGAAAAAGATACTCCTAATCAAGATCTATCATTATAGATATAGATGAGTCATTTTGGAGCATCCTGAAGGATTTTTGATGTTCTAGACGAAAATCAAATCACACCCAAAACCATCACCTGATCCTTCCCAACCCCCAAAATCGATCAAGACTTCAAAATAGATACTTGACATGTACTAGAAAAAGATACTCCTAATCAAGATCTATCATTATAGATATAGATGAGTCATTTTGGAGCATCCTGAAGGATTTTTGATGTTCTAGACGAAAATCAAATCACACCCAAAACCATCACCTGATCCTTCCCAACCCCCAAAATCGATCAAGACTTCAAAATAGATACTTGACATGTACTTGAAAAAGATACTCCTAATCAAGATCTATCATTATAGATATAGATGAGTCATTTTGGAGCATCCTGAAGGATTTTTGATGTTCTAGACGAAAATCAAATCACACCCAAAACCATCACCTGATCCTTCCCAACCCCCAAAATCGATCAAGACTTCAAAATAGATACTTGACATGTACTAGAAAAAGATACTCCTAATCAAGATCTATCATTATAGATATAGATGAGTCATTTTGGAGCATCCTGAAGGATTTTTGATGTTCTAGACGAAAATCAAATCACACCCAAAACCATCACCTGATCCTTCCCAACCCCCAAAATCGATCAAGACTTCAAAATAGATACTTGACATGTACTAGAAAAAGATACTCCTAATCAAGATCTATCATTATAGATATAGATGAGTCATTTTGGAGCATCCTGAAGGATTTTTGATGTTCTAGACGAAAATCAAATCACACCAAAACCATCACCTGATCCTTCCCAACCCCCAAAATCGATCAAGACTTCAAAATAGATACTTGACATGTACTAGAAAAAGATACTCCTAATCAAGATCTATCATTATAGATATAGATGAGTCATTTTGGAGCATCCTGAAGGATTTTTGATGTTCTAGACGAAAATCAAATCACACCCAAAACCATCACCTGATCCTTCCCAACCCCCAAAATCGATCAAGACTTCAAAATAGATACTTGACATGTACTAGAAAAAGATACTCCTAATCAAGATCTATCATTATAGATATAGATGAGTCATTTTGGAGCATCCTGAAGGATTTTTGATGTTCTAGACGAAAATCAAATCACACCCAAAACCATCACCTGATCCTTCCCAACCCCCAAAATCGATCAAGACTTCAAAATAGATACTTGACATGTACTAGAAAAAGATACTCCTAATCAAGATCTATCATTATAGATATAGATGAGTCATTTTGGAGCATCCTGAAGGATTTTTGATGTTCTAGACGAAAATCAAATCACACCCAAAACCATCACCTGATCCTTCCCAACCCCCAAAATCTATCAAGACTTCAAAATAGATACTTGACATGTACTAGAAAAAGATACTCCTAATCAATATCTATCATTATAGATATAGATGAGTCATTTTGGAGCATCCTGAAGGATTTTTGATGTTTTAGACGAAAATCAAATCACACCCAAAACCATCACCTGATCCTTCCCAACCCCCAAAATCGATCAAGACTTCAAAATAGATACTTGACATGTACTAGAAAAAGATACTCCTAATCAAGATCTATCATTATAGATATAGATGAGTCATTTTGGAGCATCCTGAAGGATTTTTGATGTTCTAGACGAAAATCAAATCACACCCAAAACCATCACCTGATCCTTCCCAACCCCCAAAATCGATCAAGACTTCAAAATAGATACTTGACATGTACTAGAAAAAGATACTCCTAATCAAGATCTATCATTATAGATATAGATGAGTCATTTTGGAGCATCCTGAAGGATTTTTGATGTTCTAGACGAAAATCAAATCACACCCAAAACCATCACCTGATCCTTCCCAACCCCCAAAATCGATCAAGACTTCAAAATAGATACTTGACATGTACTAGAAAAAGATACTCCTAATCAAGATCTATAATTATAGATATAGATGAGTCATTTTGGAGCATCCTGAAGGATTTTTGATGTTCTAGACGAAAATCAAATCACACCCAAAACCATCACCTGATCCTTCCCAACCCCCAAAATCGATCAAGACTTCAAAATAGATACTTGACATGTACTAGAAAAAGATACTCCTAATCAAGATCTATCATTATAGATATAGATGAGTCATTTTGGAGCATCCTGAAGGATTTTTGATGTTCTAGACGAAAATCAAATCACACCCAAAACCATCACCTGATCCTTCCCAACCCCCAAAATCGATCAAGACTTCAAAATAGATACTTGACATGTACTAGAAAAAGATACTCCTAATCAAGATCTATCATTATAGATATAGATGAGTCATTTTGGAGCATCCTGAAGGATTTTTGATGTTCTAGACGAAAATCAAATCACACCCAAAACCATCACCTGATCCTTCCCAACCCCCAAAATCGATCAAGACTTCAAAATAGATACTTGACATGTACTAGAAAAAGATACTCCTAATCAAGATCTATCATTATAGATATAGATGAGTCATTTTGGAGCATCCTGAAGGATTTTTGATGTTCTAGACGAAAATCAAATCACACCCAAAACCATCGCCTGATCCTTCCTAACCCCCAAAATCGATCAAGACTTCAAAATAGATACTTGACATGTACTAGAAAAAGATACTCCTAATCAAGATCTATCATTATAGATATAGATGAGTCATTTTGGAGCATCCTGAAGGATTTTTGATGTTCTAGACGAAAATCAAATCACACCCAAAACCATCACCTGATCCTTCCCAACCCCCAAAATCGATCAAGACTTCAAAATAGATACTTGACATGTACTAGAAAAAGATACTCCTAATCAAGATCTATCATTATAGATATAGATGAGTCATTTTGGAGCATCCTGAAGGATTTTTGATGTTCTAGACGAAAATCAAATCACACCCAAAACCATCACCTGATCCTTCCCAACCCCCAAAATCGATCAAGACTTCAAAATAGATACTTGACATGTACTAGAAAAAGATACTCCTAATCAAGATCTATCATTATAGATATAGATGAGTCATTTTGGAGCATCCTGAAGGATTTTTGATGTTCTAGACGAAAATCAAATCACACCCAAAACCATCACCTGATCCTTCCCAACCCCCAAAATCGATCAAGACTTCAAAATAGATACTTGACATGTACTAGAAAAAGATACTCCTAATCAAGATCTATCATTATAGATATAGATGAGTCATTTTGGAGCATCCTGAAGGATTTTTGATGTTCTAGACGAAAATCAAATCACACCCAAAACCATCACCTGATCCTTCCCAACCCCCAAAATCGATCAAGACTTCAAAATAGATACTTGACATGTACTAGAAAAAGATACTCCTAATCAAGATCTATCATTATAGATATAGATGAGTCATTTTGGAGCATCCTGAAGGATTTTTGATGTTCTAGACGAAAATCAAATCACACCCAAAACCATCACCTGATCCTTCCCAACCCCCAAAATCGATCAAGACTTCAAAATAGATACTTGACATGTACTAGAAAAAGATACTCCTAATCAAGATCTATAATTATAGATATAGATGAGTCATTTTGGAGCATCCTGAAGGATTTTTGATGTTCTAGACGAAAATCAAATCACACCCAAAACCATCACCTGATCTATCCCAACCCCCAAAATCGATCAAGACTTCAAAATAGATACTTGACATGTACTAGAAAAGGATACTCCTAATCAAGATCTATAATTATAGATATAGATGAGTCATTTTGGAGCATCCTGAAGGATTTTTGATGTTCTAGACGAAAATCAAATCACACCCAAAACCATCACCTGATCCTTCCCAACCCCCAAAATCGATCAAGACTTCAAAATAGATACTTGACATGTACTAGAAAAAGATACTCCTAATCAAGATCTATCATTATAGATATAGATGAGTCATTTTGGAGCATCCTGAAGGATTTTTGATGTTCTAGACGAAAATCAAATCACACCCAAAACCATCACCTGATCCTTCCCAACCCCCAAAATCGATCAAGACTTCAAAATAGATACTTGACATGTACTAGAAAAAGATACTCCTAATCAAGATCTATCATTATAGATATAGATGAGTCATTTTGGAGCATCCTGAAGGATTTTTGATGTTCTAGACGAAAATCAAATCACACCCAAAACCATCACCTGATCCTTCCCAACCCCCAAAATCGATCAAGACTTCAAAATAGATACTTGACATGTACCAGAAAAAGATACTCCTAATCAAGATCTATCATTATAGATATAGATGAGTCATTTTGGAGCATCCTGAAGGATTTTTGATGTTCTAGACGAAAATCAAATCACACCCAAAACCATCACCTGATCCTTCCCAACCCCCAAAATCGATCAAGACTTCAAAATAGATACTTGACATGTAATAGAAAAAGATACTCCTAATCAAGATCTATCATTATAGA
The DNA here is from genome assembly GCF_945859685.1 of Eupeodes corollae. Lineage (NCBI taxonomy): Eukaryota > Metazoa > Arthropoda > Insecta > Diptera > Syrphidae > Eupeodes > Eupeodes corollae. The sequence goes on from NW_026605523.1 coordinate 9,015, forward strand.
TATAGATGAGTCATTTTGGAGCATCCTGAAGGATTTTTGATGTTCTAGACGAAAATCAAATCACACCCAAAACCATCACCTGATCCTTCCCAACCCCCAAAATCGATCAAGACTTCAAAATAGATACTTGACATGTACTAGAAAAAGATACTCCTAATCAAGATCTATCATTATAGATATAGATGAGTCATTTTGGAGCATCCTGAAGGATTTTTGATGTTCTAGACGAAAATCAAATCACACCCAAAACCATCACCTGATCCTTCCCAACCCCCAAAATCGATCAAGACTTCAAAATAGATACTTGACATGTACTAGACAAAGATACTCCTAATCAAGATCTATCATTATAGATATAGATGAGTCATTTTGGAGCATCCTGAAGGATTTTTGATGTTCTAGACGAAAATCAAATCACACCCAAAACCATCACCTGATCCTTCCCAACCCCCAAAATCGATCAAGACTTCAAAATAGATACTTGACATGTACTAGAAAAAGATACTCCTAATCAAGATCTATCATTATAGAAATAGATGAGTCATTTTGGAGCATCCTGAAGGATTTTTGATGTTCTAGACGAAAATCAAATCACACCCAAAACCATCACCTGATCCTTCCCAACCCCCAAAATCGATCAAGACTTCAAAATAGATACTTGACATGTACTAGAAAAAGATACTCCTAATCAAGATCTATCATTATAGATATAGATGAGTCATTTTGGAGTATCCTGAAGGATTTTTGATGTTCTAGACGAAAATCAAATCACACCCAAAACCATCACCTGATCCTTCCCAACCCCCAAAATCGATCAAGACTTCAAAATAGATACTTGACATGTACTAGAAAAAGATACTCCTAATCAAGATCTATCATTATAGATATAGATGAGTCATTTTGGAGCATCCTGAAGGATTTTTGATGTTCTAGACGAAAATCAAATCACACCCAAAACCATCACCTGATCCTTCCCAACCCCCAAAATCGATCAAGACTTCAAAATAGATACTTGACATGTACTAGAAAAAGATACTCCTAATCAAGATCTATAATTATAGATATAGATGAGTCATTTTGGAGCATCCTGAAGGATTTTTGATGTTCTAGACGAAAATCAAATCACACCCAAAACCATCACCTGATCCTTCCCAACCCCCAAAATCGATCAAGACTTCAAAATAGATACTTGACATGTACTAGAAAAAGATACTCCTAATCAAGATCTATCATTATAGATATAGATGAGTCATTTTGGAGCATCCTGAAGGATTTTTGATGTTCTAGACGAAAATCAAATCACACCCAAAACCATCACCTGATCCTTCCCAACCCCCAAAATCGATCAAGACTTCAAAATAGATACTTGACATGTACTAGAAAAAGATACTCCTAATCAAGATCTATCATTATAGATATAGATGAGTCATTTTGGAGCATCCTGAAGGATTTTTGATGTTCTAGACGAAAATCAAATCACACCCAAAACCATCACCTGATCCTTCCCAACCCCCAAAATCGATCAAGACTTCAAAATAGATACTTGACATGTACTAGAAAAAGATACTCCTAATCAAGATCTATCATTATAGATATAGATGAGTCATTTTGGAGCATCCTGAAGGATTTTTGATGTTCTAGACGAAAATCAAATCACACCCAAAACCATCACCTGATCCTTCCCAACCCCCAAAATCGATCAAGACTTCAAAATAGATACTTGACATGTACTAGAAAAAGATACTCCTAATCAAGATCTATCATTATAGATATAGATGAGTCATTTTGGAGCATCCTGAAGGATTTTTGATGTTCTAGACGAAAATCAAATCACACCCAAAACCATCACCTGATCATTCCCAACCCCCAAAATCGATCAAGACTTCAAAATAGATACTTGACATGTACTAGAAAAAGATACTCCTAATCAAGATCTATCATTATAGATATAGATGAGTCATTTTGGAGCATCCTGAAGGATTTTTGATGTTCTAGACGAAAATCAAATCACACCCAAAACCATCACCTGATCCTTCCCAACACCCAAAATCGATCAAGACTTCAAAATAGATACTTGACATGTACTAGAAAAAGATACTCCTAATCAAGATCTATCATTATAGATATAGATGAGTCATTTTGGAGCATCCTGAAGGATTTTTGATGTTCTAGACGAAAATCAAATCACACCCAAAACCATCACCTGATCCTTCCCAACCCCCAAAATCGATCAAGACTTCAAAATAGATACTTGAAATGTACTAGAAAAAGATACTCCTAATCAAGATCTATCATTATAGATATAGATGAGTCATTTTGGAGCATCCTGAAGGATTTTTGATGTTCTAGACGAAAATCAAATCACACCCAAAACCATCACCTGATCCTTCCCAACCCCCAAAATCGATCAAGACTTCAAAATAGATACTTGACATGTACTAGAAAAAGATACTCCTAATCAAGATCTATCATTATAGATATAGATGAGTCATTTTGGAGCATCCTGAAGGATTTTTGATGTTCTAGACGAAAATCAAATCACACCCAAAACCATCACCTGATCCTTCCCAACCCCCAAAATCGATCAAGACTTCAAAATAGATACTTGACATGTACTAGAAAAAGATACTTTTAATCAAGATCTATCATTATAGATATAGATGAGTCATTTTGGAGCATCCTGAAGGATTTTTGATGTTCTAGACGAAAATCAAATCACACCCAAAACCATCACCTGATCCTTCCCAACCCCCAAAATCGATCAAGACTTCAAAATAGATACTTGACATGTACTAGAAAAAGATACTCCTAATCAAGATCTATCATTATAGATATAGATGAGTCATTTTGGAGCATCCTGAAGGATTTTTGATGTTCTAGACGAAAATCAAATCACACCCAAAACCATCACCTGATCCTTCCCAACCCCCAAAATCGATCAAGACTTCAAAATAGATACTTGACATGTACTAGAAAAAGATACTCCTAATCAAGATCTATCATTATAGATATAGATGACTCATTTTGGAGCATCCTGAAGGATTTTTGATGTTCTAGACGAAAATCAAATCACACCCAAAACCATCACCTGATCCTTCCCAACCCCCAAAATCGATCAAGACTTCAAAATAGATACTTGACATGTACTAGAAAAAGATACTCCTAATCAAGATCTATCATTATAGATATAGATGAGTCATTTTGGAGCATCCTGAAGGATTTTTGATGTTCTAGACGAAAATAAAATCACACCCAAAACCATCACCTGATCCTTCCCAACCCCCAAAATCGAACAAGACTTCAAAATAGATACTTGACATGTACTAGAAAAAGATACTCCTAATCAAGATCTATCATTATAGATATAGATGAGTCATTTTGGAGCATCCTGAAGGATTTTAGATGTTCTAGACGAAAATCAAATCACACCCAAAACCATCACCTGATCCTTCCCAACCCCCAAAATCGATCAAGACTTCAAAATAGATACTTGACATGTACTAGAAAAAGATACTCCTAATCAAGATCTATCATTATAGATATAGATGAGTCATTTTGGAGCATCCTGAAGGATTTTTGATGTTCTAGACGAAAATCAAATCACACCCAAAACCATCACCTGATCCTTCCCAACCCCCAAAATCGATCAAGACTTCAAAATAGATACTTGACATGTACTAGAAAAAGATACTCCTAATCAAGATCTGTCATTATAGATATAGATGAGTCATTTTGGAGCATCCTGAAGGATTTTTGATGTTCTAGACGAAAATCAAATCACACCCAAAACCATCACCTGATCCTTCCCAACCCCCAAAATCGATCAAGACTTCAAAATAGATACTTGACATGTACTAGAAAAAGATACTCCTAATCAAGATCTATCATTATAGATATAGATGAGTCATTTTGGAGCATCCTGAAGGATTTTTGATGTTCTAGACGAAAATCAAATCACACCCAAAACCATCACCTGATCCTTCCCAACCCCCAAAATCGATCAAGACTTCAAAATAGATACTTGACATGTACTAGAAAAAGATACTCCTAATCAAGATCTATCATTATAGATATAGATGAGTCATTTTGGAGCATCCTGAAGGATTTTTGATGTTCTAGACGAAAATCAAATCACACCCAAAACCATCACCTGATCCTTCCCAACCCCCAAAATCGATCAAGACTTCAAAATAGATACTTGACATGTACTAGAAAAAGATACTCCTAATCAAGATCTATCATTATAGATATAGATGAGTCATTTTGGAGCATCCTGAAGGATTTTTGATGTTCTAGACGAAAATCAAATCACACCCAAAACCATCACCTGATCCTTCCCAACCCCCAAAATCGATCAAGACTTCAAAATAGATACTTGACATGTACTAGAAAAAGATACTCCTAATCAAGATCTATCATTATAGATATAGATGAGTCATTTTGGAGCATCCTGAAGGATTTTTGATGTTCTAGACGAAAATCAAATCACACCCAAAACCATCACCTGATCCTTCCCAACCCCCAAAATCTATCAAGACTTCAAAATAGATACTTGACATGTACTAGAAAAAGATACTCCTAATCAAGATCTATCATTATAGATATAGATGAGTCATTTTGGAGCATCCTGAAGGATTTTTGATGTTCTAGACGAAAATCAAATCACACCCAAAACCATCACCTGATCCTTCCCAACCCCCAAAATCGATCAAGACTTCAAAATAGATACTTGACATGTACTAGAAAAAGATACTCCTAATCAAGATCTATCATTATAGATATAGATGAGTCATTTTGGAGCATCCTGAAGGATTTTTGATGTTCTAGACGAAAATCAAATCACACCCAAAACCATCACCTGATCCTTCCCAACCCCCAAAATCGATCAAGACTTCAAAATAGATACTTGACATGTACTAGAAAAAGATACTCCTAATCAAGATCTATCATTATAGATATAGATGAGTCATTTTGGAGCATCCTGAAGGATTTTTGATGTTCTAGACGAAAATCAAATCACACCCAAAACCATCACCTGATCCTTCCCAACCCCCAAAATCGATCAAGACTTCAAAATAGATACTTGACATGTACTAGAAAAAGATACTCCTAATCAAGATCTATCATTATAGATATAGATGAGTCATTTTGGAGCATCCTGAAGGATTTTTGATGTTCTAGACGAAAATCAAATCACACCCAAAACCATCACCTGATCCTTCCCAACCCCCAAAATCGATCAAGACTTCAAAATAGATACTTGACATGTACTAGAAAAAGATACTCCTAATCAAGATCTATCATTATAGATATAGATGAGTCATTTTGGAGCATCCTGAAGGATTTTTGATGTTCTAGACGAAAATCAAATCACACCCAAAACCATCACCTGATCCTTCCCAACCCCCAAAATCGATCAAGACTTCAAAATAGATACTTGACATGTACTAGAAAAAGATACTCCTAATCAAGATCTATCATTATAGATATAGATGAGTCATTTTGGAGCATCCTGAAGGATTTTTGATGTTCTAGACGAAAATCAAATCACACCCAAAGCCATCACCTGATCCTTCCCAACCCCCAAAATCGATCAAGACTTCAAAATAGATACTTGATATGTACTAGAAAAAGATACTCCTAATCAAGATCTATCATTATAGATATAGATGAGTCATTTTGGAGCATCCTGAAGGATTTTTGATGTTCTAGACGAAAATCAAATCACACCCAAAACCATCACCTGATCCTTCCCAACCCCCAAAATCGATCAAGACTTCAAAATAGATACTTGACATGTACTAGAAAAAGATACTCCTAATCACGATCTATCATTATAGATATAGATGAGTCATTTTGGAGCATCCTGAAGGATTTTTGATGTTCTAGACGAAAATCAAATCACACCCAAAACCATCACCTGATCCTTCCCAACCCCCAAAATCGATCAAGACTTCAAAATAGATACTTGACATGTACTAGAAAAAGATACTCCTAATCAAGATCTATAATTATAGATATAGATGAGTCATTTTGGAGCATCCTGAAGGATTTTTGATGTTCTAGACGAAAATCAAATCACACCCAAAACCATCACCTGATCCTTCCCAACCCCCAAAATCGATCAAGACTTCAAAATAGATACTTGACATGTGCTAGAAAAAGATACTCCTAATCAAGATCTATCATTATAGATATAGATGAGTCATTTTGGAGCATCCTGAAGGATTTTTGATGTTCTAGACGAAAATCAAATCACACCCAAAACCATCACCTGATCCTTCCCAACCCCCAAAATCGATCAAGACTTCAAAATAGATACTTGACATGTACTAGAAAAAGATACTCCTAATCAAGATCTATCATTATAGATATAGATGAGTCATTTTGGAGCATCCTGAAGGATTTTTGATGTTCTAGACGAAAATCAAATCACACCCAAAACCATCACCTGATCCTTCCCAACCCCCAAAATCGATCAAGACTTCAAAATAGATACTTGACATGTACTAGAAAAAGATACTCCTAATCAAGATCTATAATTATAGATATAGATGAGTCATTTTGGAGCATCCTGAAGGATTTTTGATGTTCTAGACGAAAATCAAATCACACCCAAAACCATCACCTGATCCTTCCCAACCCCCAAAATCGATCAAGACTTCAACATAGATACTTGACGTGTACTAGAAAAAGATACTCCTAATCAAGATCTATCATTATAGATATAGATGAGTCATTTTGGAGCATCCTGAAGGATTTTTGATGTTCTAGACGAAAATCAAATCACACCCAAAACCATCACCTGATCCTTCCCAACCCCCAAAATCGATCAAGACTTCAAAATAGATACTTGACATGTACTAGAAAAAGATACTCCTAATCAAGATCTATCATTATAGATATAGATGAGTCATTTTGGAGCATCCTGAAGGATTTTTGATGTTCTAGACGAAAATCAAATCACACCCAAAACCATCACCTGATCCTTCCCAACCCCCAAAATCGATCAAGACTTCAAAATAGATACTTGACATGTACTAGAAAAAGATACTCCTAATCAAGATCTATCATTATAGATATAGATGAGTCATTTTGGAGCATCCTGAAGGATTTTTGATGTTCTAGACGAAAATCAAATCACACCCAAAACCATCACCTAATCCTTCCCAACCCCCAAAATCGATCAAGACTTCAAAATAGATACTTGACATGTACTAGAAAAAGATACTCCTAATCAAGATCTATCATAATAGATATAGATGAGTCATTTTGGAGCATCCTGAAGGATTTTTGATGTTCTAGACGAAAATCAAATCACACCCAAAACCATCACCTGATCCTTCCCAACCCCCAAAATCGATCAAGACTTCAAAATAGATACTTGACATGTACTAGAAAAAGATACTCCTAATCAAGATCTATCATTATAGATATAGATGAGTCATTTTGGAGCATCCTGAAGGATTTTTGATGTTCTAGACGAAAATCAAATCACACCCAAAACCATCACCTGATCCTTTCCAACCCCCAAAATCGATCAAGACTTCAAAATAGATACTTGACATGTACTAGAAAAAGATACTTCTAATCAAGATCTATCATTATAGATATAGATGAGTCATTTTGGAGCATCCTGAAGGATTTTTGATGTTCTAGACGAAAATCAAATCACACCCAAAACCATCACCTGATCCTTCCAAACCCCCAAAATCGATCGAGACTTCAAAATAGATACTTGACATGTAATAGAAAAAGATACTCCTAATCAAGATCTATCATTATAGATATAGATGAGTCATTTTGGAGCATCCTGAAGGATTTTTGATGTTCTAGACGAAAATCAAATCACACCCAAAACCATCACCTGATCCTTCCCAACCCCCAAAATCGATCAAGACTTCAAAATAGATACTTGACATGTACTAGAAAAAGATACTCCTAATCAAGATCTATCATTATAGATATAGATGAGTCATTTTGGAGCATCCTGAAGGATTTTTGATGTTCTAGACGAAAATCAAATCACACCCAAAACCATCACCTGATCCTTCCCAACCCCCAAAATCGATCAAGACTTCAAAATAGATACTTGACATGTACTAGAAAAAGATACTCCTAATCAAGATCTATCATTATAGATATAGATGAGTCATTTTGGAGCATCCTGAAGGATTTTTGATGTTCTAGACGAAAATCAAATCACACCCAAAACCATCACCTGATCCTTCCCAACCCCCAAAATCGATCAAGACTTCAAAATAGATACTTGACATGTACTAGAAAAAGATACTCCTAATCAAGATCTATCGTTATAGATATAGATGAGTCATTTTGGAGCATCCTGAAGGATTTTTGATGTTCTAGACGAAAATCAAATCACACCCAAAACCATCACCTGATCCTTCCCAACCCCCAAAATCGATCAAGACTTCAAAATAGATACTTGACATGTACTAGAAAAAGATACTCCTAATCAAGATCTATCATTATAGATATAGATGAGTCATTTTGGAGCATCCTGAAGGATTTTTGATGTTCTAGACGAAAATCAAATCACACCCAAAACCATCACCTGATCCTTCCCAACCCCCAAAATCGATCAAGACTTCAAAATAGATACTTGACATGTACTAGAAAAAGATACTCCTAATCAAGATCTATCGTTATAGATATAGATGAGTCATTTTGGAGCATCCTGAAGGATTTTTGATGTTCTAGACGAAAATCAAATCACACCCAAAACCATCACCTGATCCTTCCCAACCCCCAAAATCGATCAAGACTTCAAAATAGATACTTGACATGTACTAGAAAAAGATACTCCTAATCAAGATCTATCATTATAGATATAGATGAGTCATTTTGGAGCATCCTGAAGGATTTTTGATGTTCTAGACGAAAATCAAATCACACCCAAAACCATCACCTGATCCTTCCCAACCCCCAAAATCGATCAAGACTTCAAAATAGATACTTGACATGTACTAGAAAAAGATACTCCTAATCAAGATCTATCATTATAGATATAGATGAGTCATTTTGGAGCATCCTGAAGGATTTTTGATGTTCTAGACGAAAATCAAATCACACCCAAAACCATCACCTGATCCTTCCCAACCCCCAAAATCGATCAAGACTTCAAAATAGATACTTGACATGTACTAGAAAAAGATACTCCTAATCAAGATCTATCATTATAGATATAGATGAGTCATTTTGGAGCATCCTGAAGGATTTTTGATGCTCTAGACGAAAATCAAATCACACCCAAAACCATCACCTGATCCTTCCCAACCCCCAAAATCGATCAAGACTTCAAAATAGATACTTGACATGTACTAGAAAAAGATACTCCTAATCAAGATCTATCATTATAGATATAGATGAGTCATTTTGGAGCATCCTGAAGGATTTTTGATGTTCTAGACGAAAATCAAATCACACCCAAAACCATCACCTGATCCTTCCCAACCCCCAAAATCGATCAAGACTTCAAAATAGATACTTGACATGTACTAGAAAAAGATAATTTTAATCAAGATCTATCATTATAGATATAGATGAGTCATTTTGGAGCATCCTGAAGGATTTTTGATGTTCTAGACGAAAATCAAATCACACCCAAAACCATCACCTGATCCTTCCCAACCCCCAAAATCGATCAAGACTTCAAAATAGATACTTGACATGTACTAGAAAAAGATACTCCTAATCAAGATCTATCATTATAGATATAGATGAGTCATTTTGGAGCATCCTGAAGGATTTTTGATGTTCTAGACGAAAATCAAATCACACCCAAAACCATCACCTGATCCTTCCCAACCCCCAAAATCGATCAAGACTTCAAAATAGATACTTGACATGTACTAGAAAAAGATACTCCTAATCAAGATCTATAATTATAGATATAGATGAGTCATTTTGGAGCATCCTGAAGGATTTTTGATGTTCTAGACGAAAATCAAATCACACCCAAAACCATCACCTGATCCTTCCCAACCCCCAAAATCGATCAAAACTTCAAAATAGATACTTGACATGTGCTAGAAAAAGATACTCCTAATCAAGATCTATCATTATAGATATAGATGAGTCATTTTGGAGCATCCTGAAGGATTTTTGATGTTCTAGAAGAAAATCAAATCACACCCAAAACCATCACCTGATCCTTCCCAACCCCCAAAATCGATCAAGACTTCAAAATAGATACTTGACATGTACTAGAAAAAGATACTCCTAATCAAGATCTATCATTATAGATATAGATGAGTCATTTTGGAGCATCCTGAAGGATTTTTGATGTTCTAGACGAAAATCAAATCACACCCAAAACCATCACCTGATCTTTCCCAACCCCCAAAATCGATCAAGACTTCAAAATAGATACTTGACATGTACTAGAAAAAGATACTCCTAATCAAGATCTATAATTATAGATATAGATGAGTCATTTTGGAGCATCCTGAAGGATTTTTGATGTTCTAGACGAAAATCAAATCACACCCAAAACCATCACCTGATCCTTCCCAACCCCCAAAATCGATCAAGACTTCAAAATAGATACTTGACATGTACTAGAAAAAGATACTCCTAATCAAGATCTATCATTATAGATATAGATGAGTCATTTTGGAGCATCCTGAAGGATTTTTGATGTTCTAGACGAAAATCAAATCACACCCAAAACCATCACCTGATCCTTCCCAACCCCCAAAATCGATCGAGACTTCAAAATAGATACTTGACATGTACTAGAAAAAGATACTCCTAATCAAGATCTATCATTATAGATATAGATGAGTCATTTTGGAGCATCCTGAAGGATTTTTGATGTTCTAGACGAAAATCAAATCACACCCAAAACCATCACCTGATCCTTCCCAACCCCCAAAATCGATCAAGACTTCAAAATAGATACTTGACATGTACTAGAAAAAGATACTCCTAATCAAGATCTATCATTATAGATATAGATGAGTCATTTTGGAGCATCCTGAAGGATTTTTGATGTTCTAGACGAAAATCAAATCACACCCAAAACCATCACCTGATCCTTCCCAACCCCCAAAATCGATCAAGACTTCAAAATAGATACTTGACATGTACTAGAAAAAGATACTCCTAATCAAGATCTATCATTATAGATATAGATGAGTCATTTTGGAGCATCCTGAAGGATTTTTGATGTTCTAGACGAAAATCAAATCACACCCAAAACCATCACCTGATCCTTCCCAACCCCCAAAATCGATCAAGACTTCAAAATAGATACTTGACATGTACTAGAAAAAGATACTCCTAATCAAGATCTATCATTATAGATATAGATGAGTCATTTTGGAGCATCCTGAAGGATTTTTGATGTTCTAGACGAAAATCAAATCACACCCAAAACCATCACCTGATCCTTCCCAACCCCCAAAATCGATCAAGACTTCAAAATAGATACTTGACATGTACTAGAAAAAGATACTCCTAATCACGATCTATCATTATAGATATAGATGAGTCATTTTGGAGCATCCTGAAGGATTTTTGATGTTCTAGACGAAAATCAAATCACACCCAAAACCATCACCTGATCCTTCCCAACCCCCAAAATCGATCAAGACTTCAAAATAGATACTTGACATGTACTAGAAAAAGATACTCCTAATCAAGATCTATAATTATAGATATAGATGAGTCATTTTGGAGCATCCTAAAGGATTTTTGATGTTCTAGACGAAAATCAAATCACACCCAAAACCATCACCTGATCCTTCCCAACCCCCAAAATCGATCAAAACTTCAAAATAGATACTTGACATGTGCTAGAAAAAGATACTCCTAATCAAGATCTATCATTATAGATATAGATGAGTCATTTTGGAGCATCCTGAAGGATTTTTGATGTTCTAGACGAAAATCAAATCACACCCAAAACCATCACCTGATCCTTCCCAACCCCCAAAATCGATCAAGACTTCAAAATAGATACTTGACATGTACTAGAAAAAGATACTCCTAATCAAGATCTATCATTATAGATATAGATGAGTCATTTTGGAGCATCCTGAAGGATTTTTGATGTTCTAGACGAAAATCAAATCACACCCAAAACCATCACCTGATCTTTCCCAACCCCCAAAATCGATCAAGACTTCAAAATAGATACTTGACATGTACTAGAAAAAGATACTCCTAATCAAGATCTATAATTATAGATATAGATGAGTCATTTTGGAGCATCCTGAAGGATTTTTGATGTTCTAGACGAAAATCAAATCACACCCAAAACCATCACCTGATCCTTCCCAACCCCCAAAATCGATCAAGACTTCAACATAGATACTTGACATGTACTAGAAAAAGATACTCCTAATCAAGATCTATCATTATAGATATAGATGAGTCATTTTGGAGCATCCTGAAGGATTTTTGATGTTCTAGACGAAAATCAAATCACACCCAAAACCATCACCTGATCCTTCCCAACCCCCAAAATCGATCAAGACTTCAAAATAGATACTTGACATGTACTAGAAAAAGATACTCCTAATCAAGATCTATCATTATAGATATAGATGAGTCATTTTGGAGCATCCTGAAGGATTTTTGATGTTCTAGACGAAAATCAAATCACACCCAAAACCATCACCTGATCCTTCCCAACCCCCAAAATCGATCAAGACTTCAAAATACATACTTGACATGTACTAGAAAAAGATACTCCTAATCAAGATCTATCATTATAGATATAGATGAGTCATTTTGGAGCATCCTGAAGGATTTTTGATGTTCTAGACGAAAATCAAATCACACCCAAAACCATCACCTGATCCTTCCCAACCCCCAAAATCGATCAAGACTTCAAAATAGATACTTGACATGTACTAGAAAAAGATACTCCTAATCAAGATCTATCATTATAGATATAGATGAGTCATTTTGGAGCATCCTGAAGGATTTTTGATGTTCTAGACGAAAATCAAATCACACCCAAAACCATCACCTAATCCTTCCCAACCCCCAAAATCGATCAAGACTTCAAAATAGATACTTGACATGTACTAGAAAAAGATACTCCTAATCAAGATCTATCATTATAGATATAGATGAGTCATTTTGGAGCATCCTGAAGGATTTTTGATGTTCTAGACGAAAATCAAATCACACCCAAAACCATCACCTGATCCTTCCCAACCCCCAAAATCGATCAAGACTTCAAAATAGATACTTGACATGTACTAGAAAAAGATACTCCTAATCAAGATCTATAATTATAGATATAGATGAGTCATTTTGGAGCATCCTGAAGGATTTTTGATGTTCTAGACGAAAATCAAATCACACCCAAAACCATCACCTGATCCTTCCCAACCCCCAAAATCGATCAAGACTTCAAAATAGATACTTGACATGTACTAGAAAAAGATACTCCTAATCAAGATCTATCATTATAGATATAGATGAGTCATTTTGGAGCATCCTGAAGGATTTTTGATGTTCTAGACGAAAATCAAATCACACCCAAAACCATCACCTGATCCTTCCCAACAACCAAAATCGATCAAGACTTCAAAATAGATACTTGACATGTACTAGAAAAAGATACTCCTAATCAAGATCTATCATTATAGATATAGATGAGTCATTTTGGAGCATCCTGAAGGATTTTTGATGTTCTAGACGAAAATCAAATCACACCCAAAACCATCACCTGATCCTTCCCAACCCCCAAAATCGATCAAGACTTCAAAATAGATACTTGACATGTACTAGAAAAAGATACTCCTAATCAAGATCTATCATTATAGATATAGATGAGTCATTTTGGAGCATCCTGAAGGATTTTTGATGTTCTAGACGAAAATCAAATCACACCCAAAACCATCACCTGATCCTTCCCAACCCCCAAAATCGATCAAGACTTCAAAATAGATACTTGACATGTACTAGAAAAAGATACTCCTAATCAAGATCTATCATTATAGATATAGATGAGTCATTTTGGAGCATCCTGAAGGATTTTTGATGTTCTAGACGAAAATCAAATCACACCCAAAACCATCACCTAATCCTTCCCAACCCCCAAAATCGATCAAGACTTCAAAATAGATACTTGACATGTACTAGAAAAAGATACTCCTAATCAAGATCTATCATTATAGATATAGATGAGTCATTTTGGAGCATCCTGAAGGATTTTTGATGTTCTAGACGAAAATCAAATCACACCTAAAACCATCACCTGATCCTTCCCAACCCCCAAAATCGATCAAGACTTCAAAATAGATACTTGACATGTACTAGAAAACGATACTCCTAATCAAGATCTATCATTATAGATATAGATAAGTCATTTTGGAGCATCCTGAAGGATTTTTGATGTTCTAGACGAAAATCAAATCACACCCAAAACCATCACCTGATCCTTCCCAACCCCCAAAATCGATCAAGACTTCAAAATAGATACTTGACATGTACTAGAAAAAGATACTCCTAATCAAGATCTATCATTATAGATATAGATGAGTCATTTTGGAGCATCCTGAAGGATTTTTGATGTTCTAGACGAAAATCAAATCACACCCAAAACCATCACCTGATCCTTCCCAACCCCCAAAATCGATCAAGACTTCAAAATAGATACTTGACATGTACTAGAAAAAGATACTCCTAATCAAGATCTATCATTATAGATATAGATGAGTCATTTTGGAGCATCCTGAAGGATTTTTGATGTTCTAGACGAAAATCAAATTACACCCAAAACCATCACCTGATCCTTCCCAACCCCCAAAATCGATCAAGACTTCAAAATAGATACTTGACATGTACTAGAAAAAGATACTCCTAATCAAGATCTATCATTATAGATATAGATGAGTCATTTTGGAGCATCCTGAAGGATTTTTGATGTTCTAGACGAAAATCAAATCACACCCAAAACCATCACCTGATCCTTCCCAACCCCCAAAATCGATCAAGACTTCAAAATAGATACTTGACATGTACTAGAAAAAGATACTCCTAATCAAGATCTATCATTATAGATATAGATGAGTCATTTTGGAGCATCCTGAAGGATTTTTGATGTTCTAGACGAAAATCAAATCACACCCAAAACCATCACCTGATCCTTCCCAACCCCCAAAATCGATCAAGACTTCAAAACAGATACTTGACATGTACTAGAAAAAGATACTCCTAATCAAGATCTATCATTATAGATATAGATGAGTCATTTTGGAGCATCCTGAAGGATTTTTGATGTTCTAGACGAAAATCAAATCACACCCAAAACCATCACCTGATCCTTCCCAACCCCCAAAATCTATCAAGACTTCAAAATAGATACTTGACATGTACTAGAAAAAGATACTCCTAATCAAGATCTATCGTTATAGATATAGATGAGTCATTTTGGAGCATCCTGAAGGATTTTTGATGTTCTAGACGAAAATCAAATCACACCCAAAACCATCACCTGATCCTTCCCAACCCCCAAAATCGATCAAGACTTCAAAATAGATACTTGACATGTACTAGAAAAAGATACTCCTAATCAAGATCTATCATTATAGATATAGATGAGTCATTTTGGAGCATCCTGAAGGATTTTTGATGTTCTAGACGAAAATCAAATCACACCCAAAACCATCACCTGATCCTTCCCAACCCCCAAAATCGATCAAGACTTCAAAATAGATACTTGACATGTACTAGAAAAAGATACTCCTAATCAAGATCTATCGTTATAGATATAGATGAGTCATTTTGGAGCATCCTGAAGGATTTTTGATGTTCTAGACGAAAATCAAATCACACCCAAAACCATCACCTGATCCTTCCCAACCCCCAAAATCGTCAAGACTTCAAAATAGATACTTGACATGTACTAGAAAAAGATACTCCTAATCAAGATCTATCATTATAGATATAGATGAGTCATTTTGGAGCATCCTGAAGGATTTTTGATGTTCTAGACGAAAATCAAATCACACCCAAAACCATCACCTGATCCTTCCCAACCCCCAAAATCGATCAAGACTTCAAAATAGATACTTGACATGTACTAGAAAAAGATACTCCTAATCAAGATCTATCATTATAGATATAGATGAGTCATTTTGGAGCATCCTGAAGGATTTTTGATGTTCTAGACGAAAATCAAATCACACCCAAAACCATCACCTGATCCTTCCCAACCCCCAAAATCGATCAAGACTTCAAAATAGATACTTGACATGTACTAGAAAAAGATACTCCTAATCAAGATCTATCATTATAGATATAGATGAGTCATTTTGGAGCATCCTGAAGGATTTTTGATGTTCTAGACGAAAATCAAATCACACCCAAAACCATCATCACCTGATCCTTCCCAACCCCCAAAATCGATCAAGACTTCAAAATAGATACTTGACATGTACTAGAAAAAGATACTCCTAATCAAGAATCTATCATTATAGATATAGATGAGTCATTTTGGAGCATCCTGAAGGATTTTTGATGTTCTAGACGAAAATCAAATCACACCCAAAACCATCACCTGATCCTTCCCAACCCCCAAAATCGATCAAGACTTCAAAATAGATACTTGACATGTACTAGAAAAAGATACTCCTAATCAAGATCTATCATTATAGATATAGATGAGTCATTTTGGAGCATCCTGAAGGATTTTTGATGTTCTAGACGAAAATGAAATCACACCCAAAACCATCACCTGATCCTTCCCAACCCCCAAAATCGATCAAGACTTCAAAATAGATACTTGACATGTACTAGAAAAAGATACTCCTAACCAAGATCTATAATTATAGATATAGATGAGTCATTTTGGAGCATCCTGAAGGATTTTTGATGTTCTAGACGAAAATCAAATCACACCCAAAACCATCACCTGATCCTTCCCAACCCCCAAAATCGATCAAGACTTCAAAATTGATACTTGACATGTACTAAAAAAGATACTCCTAATCAAGATCTATCATTATAGATATAGATGAGTCATTTTGGAGCATCCTGAAGGATTTTTGATGTTCTAGACGAAAATCAAATCACACCCAAAACCATCACCTGATCCTTCCCAACCCCCAAAATCGATCAAGACTTCAAAATAGATACTTGACATGTACTAGAAAAAGATACTCCTAATCAAGATCTATCATTATAGATATAGATGAGTCATTTTGGAGCATCCTGAAGGATTTTTGATGTTCTAGACGAAAATCAAATCACACCCAAAACCATCACCTGATCCTTCCCAACCCCCAAAATCGATCAAGACTTCAAAATAGATACTTGACATGTACTAGAAAAAGATACTCCTAATCAAGATCTATCATTATAGATATAGATGAGTCATTTTGGAGCATCCTGAAGGATTTTTGATGTTCTAGACGAAAATCAAATCACACCCAAAACCATCACCTGATCCTTCCCAACCCCCAAAATCGATCAAGACTTCAAAATAGATACTTGACATGTACTAGAAAAAGATACTCCTAATCAAGATCTATCATTATAGATATAGATGAGTCATTTTGGAGCATCCTGAAGGATTTTTGATGTTCTAGACGAAAATCAAATCACACCCAAAACCATCACCTGATCCTTCCCAACCCCCAAAATCGATCAAGACTTCAAAATAGATACTTGACATGTACTAGAAAAAGATACTCCTAATCAAGATCTATCATTATAGATATAGATGAGTCATTTTGGAGCATCCTGAAGGATTTTTGATGTTCTAGACGAAAATCAAATCACACCCAAAACCATCACCTGATCCTTCCCAACCCCCAAAATCGATCAAGACTTCAAAATAGATTCTTGACATGTACTAGAAAAAGATACTCCTAATCAAGATCTATCATTATAGATATAGATGAGTCATTTTGGAGCATCCTGAAGGATTTTTGATGTTCTAGACGAAAATCAAATCACACCCAAAACCATCACCAGATCCTTCCCAACCCCCAAAATCGATCAAGACTTCAAAATAGATACTTGACATGTACTAGAAAAAGATACTCCTAATCAAGATCTATCATTATAGATATAGATGAGTCATTTTGGAGCATCCTGAAGGATTTTTGATGTTCTAGACGAAAATCAAATCACATCCAAAACCATCACCTGATCCTTCCCCAACCCCCAAAATCGATCAAGACTTCAAAATAGATACTTGACATGTACTAGAAAAAGATACTCCTAATCAAGATCTATCATAATAGATATAGATGAGTCATTTTGGAGCATCCTGAAGGATTTTTGATGTTCTAGACGAAAATCAAATCACACCCAAAACCATCACCTGATCCTTCCCAACCCCCAAAATCGATCAAGACTTCAAAATAGATACTTGACATGTACTAGAAAAAAGATACTCCTAATCAAGATCTATCATTATAGATATAGATGAGTCATTTTTGGAGCATCCTGAAGGATTTTTGATGTTCTAGACGTAAATCAAATCACACCCAAAACCATCACCTGATCCTTCCCAACCCCCAAAATCGATCAAGACTTCAAAATAGATACTTGACATGTACTAGAAAAAGATACTCCTAATCAAGATCTATCATTATAGATATAGATGAGTCATTTTGAAGCATCCTGAAGGATTTTTGATGTTCTAGACGAAAATCAAATCACACCCAAAAACCATCACCTGATCCTTCCCAACCCCCAAAATCGATCAAGACTTCAAAATAGATACTTGACATGTACTAGAAAAAGATACTCCTAATCAAGATCTATCATTATAGATATAGTTGAGTCATTTTGGAGCATCCTGAAGGATTTTTGATGTTCTAGACGAAAATCAAATCACACCCAAAACCATCACCTGATCCTTCCCAACCCCCAAAATCGATCAAGACTTCAAAATAGATACTTGACACGTACTAGAAAAAGATACTCCTAATCAAGATCTATCATTATAGATATAGATGAGTCATTTTGGAGCATCCTGAAGGATTTTTGATGTTCTAGACGAAAATCAAATCACACCCAAAACCATCACCTGATCCTTCCCAACCCCCAAAATCGATCAAGACTTCAAAATAGATACTTGACATGTACTAGAAAAAGATACTCCTAATCAAGATCTATCATTATAGATATAGATGAGTCATTTTGGAGCATCCTGAAGGATTTTTGATGTTCTAGACGAAAATCAAATCACACCCAAAACCATTACCTGATCCTTCCCAACCCCCAAAATCGATGAAGACTTCAAAATAGATACTTGACATGCACTAGAAAAAGATACTCCTAATCAAGATCTATCATTATAGATATAGATGAGTCATTTTGGAGCATCCTGAAGGATTTTTGATGTTCTAGACGAAAATCAAATCACACCCAAAACCATCACCTGATCCTTCCCAACCCCCAAAATCGATCAGGACTTCAAAATAGATACTTGACATGTACTAGAAAAAGATACTCCTAATCAAGATCTATCATTATAGATATAGATGAGTCATTTTGGAGCATCCTGAAGGATTTTTGATGTTCTAGACGAAAATCAAATCACACCCAAAACCATCACCTGATCCTTCCCAACCCCCAAAATCGATCAAGACTTCAAAATAGATACTTGACATGTACTAGAAAAAGATACTCCTAATCAAGATCTATCATTATAGATATAGATGAGTCATTTTGGAGCATCCTGAAGGATTTTTGATGTTCTAGACGAAAATCAAATCACACCCAAAACCATCACCTGATCCTTCCCAACCCCCAAAATCGATCAAGACTTCAAAATAGATACTTGACATGTACTAGAAAAAGATACTCCTAATCAAGATCTATCATTATAGATATAGATGAGTCATTTTGGAGCATCCTGAAGGATTTTTGATGTTCTAGACGAAAATCAAATCACACCCAAAACCATCACCTGATCCTTCCCAACCCCCAAAATCGATCAAGACTTCAAAATAGATACTTGACATGTACTAGAAAAAGATACTCCTAATCAAGATCTATAATTATAGATATAGATGAGTCATTTTGGAGCATCCTGAAGGATTTTTGATGTTCTAGACGAAAATCAAATCACACCCAAAACCATCACCTGATCCTTCCCAACCCCCAAAATCGATCAAGACTTCAAAATAGATACTTGACATGTACTAGAAAAAGATAATCCTAATCAAGATCTATCATTATAGATATAGATGAGTCATTTTGGAGCATCCTGAAGGATTTTTGATGTTCTAGACGAAAATCAAATCACACCCAAAACCATCACCTGATCCTTCCCAACCCCCAAAATCGATCAAGACTTCAAAATAGATACTTGACATGTACTAGAAAAAGATACCCCTAATCAAGATCTATCATTATAGATATAGATGAGTCATTTTGGAGCATCCTGAAGGATTTTTGATGTTCTAGACGAAAATCAAATCACACCCAAAACCATCACCTGATCCTTCCCAACCCCCAAAATCGATCAAGACTTCAAAATAGATACTTGACATGTACTAGAAAAAGATACTCCTAATCAAGATCTATCATTATAGATATAGATGAGTCATTTTGGAGCATCCTGAAGGATTTTTGATGTTCTAGACGAAAATCAAATCACACCCAAAACCATCACCTGATCCTTCCCAACCCCCAAAATCGATCAAGACTTCAAAATAGATACTTGAAATGTACTAGAAAAAGATACTCCTAATCAAGATCTATCATTATAGATATAGATGAGTCATTTTGGAGCATCCTGAAGGATTTTTGATGTTCTAGACGAAAATCAAATCACACCCAAAACCATCACCTGATCCTTCCCAACCCCCAAAATCGATCAAGACTTCAAAATAGATACTTGACATGTACTAGAAAAAGATACTCCTAATCAAGATCTATCATTATAGATATAGATGAGTCATTTTGGAGCATCCTGAAGGATTTTTGATGTTCTAGACGAAAATCAAATCACACCCAAAAACCATCACCTGATCCTTCCCAACCCCCAAAATCGATCAAGACTTCAAAATAGATACTTGACATGTACTAGAAAAAGATACTCCTAATCAAGATCTATCATTATAGATATAGATGAGTCATTTTGGAGCATCCTGAAGGATCTTTGATGTTCTAGACGAAAATCAAATCACACCCAAAACCATCACCTGATCCTTCCCAACCCCCAAAATCGATCAAGACTTCAAAATAGATACTTGACATGTACTAGAAAAAGATACTCCTAATCAATATCTGTCATTATAGATATAGATGAGTCATTTTGGAGCATCCTGAAGGATTTTTGATGTTCTAGACGAAAATCAAATCACACCCAAAACCATCACCTGATCCTTCCCAACCCCCAAAATCGATCAAGACTTCAAAATAGATACTTGACATGTACTAGAAAAAGATACTCCTAATCAAGATCTATAATTATAGATATAGATGAGTCATTTTGGAGCATCCTGAAGGATTTTTGATGTTCTAGACGAAAATCAAATCACACCCAAAACCATCACCTGATCCTTCCCAACCCCCAAAATCGATCAAGACTTCAAAAATAGATACTTGACATGTACTAGAAAAAGATACTCCTAATCAAGATCTATCATTATAGATATAGATGAGTCATTTTGGAGCATCCTGAAGGATTTTTGATGTTCTAGACGAAAATCAAATCACACCCAAAACCATCACCTGATCCTTCCCAACCCCAAAATCGATCAAGACTTCAAAATAGATACTTGACATGTACTAGAAAAAGATACTCCTAATCAAGATCTATCATTATAGATATAGATGAGTCATTTTGGAGCATCCTGAAGGATTTTTGATGTTCTAGACGAAAAATCAAATCACACCCAAAACCATCACCTGATCCTTCCCAACCCCCAAAATCGATCAAGACTTCAAAATAGATACTTGACATGTACTAGAAAAAGATACTCCTAATCAGGATCTATCATTATAGATATAGATGAGTCATTTTGGAGCATCCTGAAGGATTTTTGATGTTCTAGACGAAAATCAAACCACACCCAAAACCATCACCTGATCCTTCCCAACCCCCAAAATCGATCAAGACTTCAAAATAGATACTTGACATGTACTAGAAAAAGATACTCCTAATCAAGATCTATCATTATAGATATAGATGAGTCATTTTGGAGCATCCTGAAGGATTTTTGATGTTCTAGACGAAAATCAAATCACACCCAAAACCATCACCTGATCCTTCCCAACCCCCAAAATCGATCAAGACTTCAAAATAGATACTTGACATGTACTAGAAAAAGATACTCCTAATCAAGATCTATCATTATAGATATAGATGAGTCATTTTGGAGCATCCTGAAGGATTTTTGATGTTCTAGACGAAAATCAAATCACACCCAAAACCATCACCTGATCCTTCCCAACCCCCAAAATCGATCAAGACTTCAAAATAGATACTTGACATGTACTAGAAAAAGATACTCCTAATCAAGATCTATCATTATAGATATAGATGAGTCATTTTGGAGCATCCTGAAGGATCTTTGATGTTCTAGACGAAAATCAAATCACACCCAAAACCATCACCTGATCCTTCCAACCCCCAAAATCGATCAAGACTTCAAAATAGATACTTGACATGTATTAGAAAAAGATACTCCTAATCAATATCTGTCATTATAGATATAGATGAGTCATTTTGGAGCATCCTGAAGGATTTTTGATGTTCTAGACGAAAATCAAATCACACCCAAAACCATCACCTGATCCTTCCCAACCCCCAAAATCGATCAAGACTTCAAAATAGATACTTGACATGTACTAGAAAAAGATACTCCTAATCAAGATCTATCATTATAGATATAGATGAGTCATTTTGGAGCATCCTGAAGGATTTTTGATGTTCTAGACGAAAATCAAATCACACCCAAAACCATCGACCTGATCCTTCCCAACCCCCAAAATCGATCAAGACTTCAAAATAGATACTTGGCATGTACTAGAAAAAGATACTCCTAATCAAGATCTATCATTATAGATATAGATGAGTCATTTTGGAGCATCCTGAAGGATTTTTGATGTTCTAGATTAAAAATCAAATCAGACCCAAAAACCATCACCTGATCCTTCCCAACCCCCAAAATCGATCAAGACTTCAAAATAGATACTTGACATGTACTAGAAAAAGATACTCCTAATCAAGATCTATCATTATAGATATAGATGAGTCATTTTGGAGCATCCTGAAGGATTTTTGATGTTCTAGACGAAAATCAAATCACACCCAAAACCATCACCTGATCCTTCCCAACCCCCAAAATCGATCAAGACTTCAAAATAGATACTTGACATGTACTAGAAAAAGATACTCCTAATCAAGATCTATCATTATAGATATAGATGAGTCATTTTGGAGCATCCTGAAGGATTTTGATGTTCTAGACGAAAATCAAATCACACCCCAAAACCATCACCTGATCCTTCCCAACCCCCAAAATCGATCAAGACTTCAAAATAGATACTTGACATGTACTAGAAAAAGATACTCCTAATCAAGATCTATCATTATAGATATAGATGAGTCATTTTGGAGCATCCTGAAGGATTTTTGATGTTCTAGACGAAAATCAAATCACACCCAAAACCATCACCTGATCCTTCCCAACCCCCAAAATCGATCAAGACTTCAAAATAGATACTTGACATGTACTAGAAAAAGATACTCCTAATCAAGATCTATCATTATAGATATAGATGAGTCATTTTGGAGCATCCTGAAGGATTTTTTGATGTTCTAGACGAAAATCAAATCACACCCAAAACCATCACCTGATCCTTCCCAACCCCCAAAATCGATCAAGACTTCAAAATAGATACTTGACATATACTAGAAAAAGATACTCCTAATCAAGATCTATCATTATAGATATAGATGAGTCATTTTGGAGCATCCTGAAGGATTTTTGATGTTCTAGACAAAAATCAAATCACACCCAAAACCATCACCTGATCCTTCCCAACCCCCAAAATCGATCAAGACTTCAAAATCAGATACTTGACATGTACTAGAAAAAAGATACTCCTAATCAAGATCTATCATTATAGATATAGATGAGTCATTTTGGAGCATCCTGAAGGATTTTTGATGTTCTAGACGAAAATCAAATCACACCCAAAACCATCCACCTGATCCTTCCCAACCCCCAAAATCGATCAAGACTTCAAAATAGATACTTGACATGTACTAGAAAAAGATACTCCTAATCAAGATCTATCATTATAGATATAGATGAGTCATTTTGGAGCATCCTGAAGGATTTTTGATGTTCTAGACGAAAATCAAATCACACCCAAAACCATCACCTGATCCTACCCAACCCCCAAAATCGATCAAGACTTCAAAATAGATACTTGACATGTACTAGAAAAAGATACTCCTAATCAAGATCTATCATTATAGATATAGATGAGTCATTTTGGAGCATCCTGAAGGATTTTTGATGTTCTAGACGAAAATCAAATCACACCCAAAACCATCACCTGATCCTTCCCAACCCCCAAAAATCGATCAAGACTTCAATATAGATACTTGACATGTACTAGAAAAAGATACTCCTAATCAAGATCTATCATTATAGATATAGATGAGTCATTTTGGAGCATCCTGAAGGATTTTTGATGTTCTAGACGAAAATCAAATCACACCCCAAAACCATCACCTGATCCTTCCCAACCCCCAAAATCGATCAAGACTTCAAAATAGATACTTGACATGTACTAGAAAAAGATACTTCTAATCAAGATCTATCATTATAGATATAGATGAGTCATTTTGGAGCATCCTGAAGGATTTTTGATGTTCTAGACGAAAATCAAATCACACCCAAAACCATCACCTGATCCTTCCCCAACCCCCAAAATCGATCAAGACTTCAAAATAGATACTTGACATGTACTAGAAAAAGATACTCCTAATGAAGATCTATAATTATAGATATAGATGAGTCATTTTGGAACATCCTGAAGGATTTTTGATGTTCTAGACGAAAATCAAATCACACCCAAAACCATCACCTGATCCTTCCCAACCCCCAAAATCGATCAAGACTTCAAAATAGATACTTGACATGTACTAGAAAAAGATACTCCTAATCAAGATCTATCATTATAGATATAGATGAGTCATATTGGAGCATCCTGAAGGATTTTTGATGTTCTAGACGAAAATCAAATCACACCCAAAACCATCACCTGATCCTTCCCAACCCCCAAAATCGATCAAGACTTCAAAATAGATACTTGACATGTACTAGAAAAAGATACTCCTAATCAAGATCTATCATTATAGATATAGATGAGTCATTTTGGAGCATCCTGAAGGATTTTTGATGTTCTAGACGAAAATCAAATCACACCCAAAACCATCACCTGATCCTTCCCAACCCCCAAAATCGATCAAGACTTCAAAATAGATACTTGACATGTACTAGAAAAAGATACTCCTAATCAAGATCTATCATTATAGATATAGATGAGTCATTTTGGAGCATCCTTAAGGATTTTTGATGTTCTAGACGAAAATCAAATCACACCCAAAAACCATCACCTGATCCTTCCCAACCCCCAAAATCGATCAAGACTTCAAAATAGATACTTGACATGTACTAGAAAAAGATACTCCTAATCAAGATCTATCATTATAGATATAGATGAGTCATTTTGGAGCATCCTGAAGGATTTTTGATGTTCTAGACGAAAATCAAATCACACCCAAAACCATCACCTGATCCTTCCCAACCCCCAAAATCGATCAAGACTTCAAAATAGATACTTGACATGTACTAGAAAAAGATACTCCTAATCAAGATCTATCATTATAGATATAGATGAGTCATTTTGGAGCATCCTGAAGGATTTTTGATGTTCTAGACGAAAATCAAATCACACCCAAAACCATCACCTGATCCTTCACAACCCCCAAAATCGATCAAGACTTCAAAATAGATACTTGACATGTATTAGAAAAAGATACTCCTAATCAAGATCTATCATTATAGATATAGATGAGTCATTTTGGAGCATCCTGAAGGATTTTTGATGTTCTAGACGAAAATCAAATCACACCCAAAACCATCACCTGATCCTTCCCAACCCCCAAAATCGATCAAGACTTCAAATTAGATACTTGACATGTACTAGAAAAAGATACTCCTAATCAAGATCTATCATTATAGATATAGATGAGTCATTTTGGAGCATCCTGAAGGATTTTTGATGTTCTAGACCGAAAATCAAATCACACCCAAAAACCATCACCTGATCCTTTCCCAACCCCCAAAATCGATCAAGACTTCAAAATAGATACTTGACATGTACTAGAAAAAGATACTCCTAATCAAGATCTATCATTATAGATATAGATGAGTCATTTTGGAGCATCCTGAAGGATTTTTGATGTTCTAGACGAAAATCAAATCACACCCAAAACCATCACCTGATCCTTCCCAACCCCCAAAATCGATCAAGACTTCAAAATAGATACTTGACATGTACTAGAAAAAGATACTCCTAATCAAGATCTATCATTATAGATATAGATGAGACATTTTGGAGCATCCTGAAGGATTTTTGATGTTCTAGACGAAAATCAAATCACACCCAAAAACCATCACCTGATCCTTCCCAACCCCCAAAATCGATCAAGACTTCAAAATAGATACTTGACATGTACTAGAAAAAGATACTCCTAATCAAGATCTATCATTATAGATATAGATGAGTCATTTTGGAGCATCCTGAAGGATTTTTTGATGTTCTAGACGAAAATCAAATCACACCCAAAACCATCACCTGATCCTTCCCAACCCCCAAAAATCGATCAAGACTTCAAAATAGATACTTGACATGTACTAGAAAAAGATACTCCTAATCAAGATCTATCATTATAGATATAGATGAGTCATTTTGGAGCATCCTGAAGGATTTTTGATGTTCTAGACGAAAATCAAATCACAACCCAAAAACCATCACCTGATCCTTCCCAACCCCCAAAATCGATCAAGACTTCAAAATAGATACTTGACATGTACTAGAAAAAGATACTCCTAATCAAGATCTATCATTTATAGATATAGATGAGTCATTTTGGAGCATCCTGAAGGATTTTTGATGTTCTAGACGAAAATCAAATCACACCCAAAACCATCACCTGATCCTTCCCAACCCCCAAAATCGATCAAGACTTCAAAATAGATACTTGACATGTACTAGAAAAAGATACTCCTAATCAAGATCTATCAATTATAGATATAGATGAGTCATTTTGGAGCATCCTGAAGGATTTTTGATGTTCTAGACGAAAATCAAATCACACCCAAAACCATCACCTGATCCTTCCCAAACCCCCAAAATCGATCAAGACTTCAAAATAGATACTGACATGTACTAGAAAAAGATACTCCAAATCAAGATCTATCATTATAGATATAGATGAGTCATTTTGGAGCATCCTGAAGGATTTTTGATGTTCTAGACGAAAATCAAATCACACCCAAAACCATCACCTGATCCTTCCCAACCCCCAAAATCGATCAAGACTTCAAAATAGATACTTGACATGTACTAGAAAAAGATACTCCTAATCAAGATCTATCATTATAGATATAGATGAGTCATTTTGGAGCATCCTGAAGGATTTTTGATGTTCTAGACGAAAATCAAATCACACCCAAAACCATCACCTGATCCTTCCCAACCCCCAAAAATCGATCAAGACTTCAAAATAGATACTTGACATGTACTAGAAAAAGATACTCCTAATCAAGATCTATCATAATAGATATAGATGAGTCATTTTGGAGCATCCTGAAGGATTTTTGATGTTCTAGACGAAAATCAAATCACACCCAAAAACCATCACCTGATCCTTCCCAACCCCCAAAATCGATCAAGACTTCAAAATAGATACTTGACATGTACTAGAAAAAGATACTCCTAATCAAGATCTATCATTATAGATATAGATGAGTCATTTTGGAGCATCCTGAAGGATTTTTGATGTTCTAGACGAAAATCAAATCACACCCAAAACCATCACCTGATCCTTCCCAAACCCCAAAATCGATCAAGACTTCAAAATAGATACTTGACATGTACTAGAAAAAGATACTCCTAATCAAGATCTATCATTATAAGATATAGATGAGTCATTTTGGAGCATCCTGAAGGATTTTTGATGTTCTAGACGAAAATCAAATCACACCCAAAACCATCACCTGATCCTTCCCAACCCCCAAAATCGATCAAGACTTCAAAATAGATACTTGACATGTACTAGAAAAAGATACTCCTAATCAAGATCTATCATTATAGATATAGATGAGTCATTTTTGGAGCATCCTGAAGGATTTTTGATGTTCTAGACGAAAATCAAATCACACCCAAAACCATCACCTGATCCTTCCCAACCCCCAAAATCGATCAAGACTTCAAAATAGATACTTGACATGCACTAGAAAAAGATACTCCTAATCAAGATCTATCATTATAGATATAGATGAGTCATTTTGGAGCATCCTGAAGGATTTTTGATGTTCTAGACGAAAATCAAATCACACCCAAAACCATCACCTGATCCTTCCCAACCCCCAAAATCGATCAAGACTTCAAAATAGATACTTGACATGTACTAGAAAAAGATACTCCTAATCAAGATCTATCATTATAGATATAGATGAGTCATTTTGGAGCATCCTGAAGGATTTTTGATGTTCTAGACGAAAATCAAATCACACCCAAAACCATCACCTGATCCTTCCCAACCCCCAAAATCGATCAAGACTTCAAAATAGATACTTGACATGTACTAGAAAAAAGATACTCCTAATCAAGATCTATCATTATAGATATAGATGAGTCATTTTGGAGCATCCTGAAGGATTTTTGATGTTCTAGACGAAAATCAAATCACACCCAAAACCATCACCTGATCCTTCCCAACCCCCAAAATCGATCAAGACTTCAAAATAGATACTTGACATGTACTAGAAAAAGATACTCCTAATCAAGATCTAATCATTATAGATATAGATGAGTCATTTTGGAGCATCCTGAAGGATTTTTGATGTTCTAGACGAAAATCAAATCACACCCAAAACCATCACCTGATCCTTCCCAACCCCCCAAAATCGATCAAGACTTCAAAATAGATACTTGACATGTACTAGAAAAAAGATACTTCTAATCAAGATCTATCATTATAGATATAGATGAGTCATTTTGGAGCATCCTGAAGGATTTTTGATGTTCTAGACGAAAATCAAATCACACCCAAAACCATCACCTGATCCTTCCCAACCCCCAAAATCGATCAAGACTTCAAAATAGATACTTGACATGTACTAGAAAAAGATACTCCTAATCAAGATCTATAATTATAGATATAGATGAGTCATTTTGGAGCATCCTGAAGGATTTTTGATGTTCTAGACGAAAATCAAATCACACCCAAAAACCATCACCTGATCCTTCCCAACCCCCAAAATCGATCAAGACTTCAAAATAGATACTTGACATGTACTAGAAAAAGATACTCCTAATCAAGATCTATCATTATAGATATAGATGAGTCATTTTGGAGCATCCTGAAGGATTTTTGATGTTCTAGACGAAAATCAAATCACACCCAAAACCATCACCTGATCCTTCCCAACCCCCAAAATCGATCAAGACTTCAAAATAGATACTTGACATGTACTAGAAAAAAGATACTCCTAATCAAGATCTATCATTATAGATATAGATGAGTCATTTTGGAGCATCCTGAAGGATTTTTGATGTTCTAGACGAAAATCAAATCACACCCAAAACCATCACTGATCCTTCCCAACCCCCAAAATCGATCAAGACTTCAAAATAGATACTTGACATGTACTAGAAAAAGATACTCCCTAATCAAGATCTATCATTATAGATA